>NC_051427.1:30167200-30177200 GCF_015228065.2 Penaeus monodon | reverse complement strand
TTAACACAAGAGTAATGTTAAATTTAATCTCCAAACTATATATAACCATATAGCCGCACTTTTCACATCACGTACCCAGCATCTTGTAACATAAGCTCACCACTCCTTGTATTGTGATGTATTTTCGTGTATTTTGGGCCGGCAGGCAAGGCAGCTTTAAGTGTGCGTGTGAGTGTGTGTGAGTGTGTGTGTGCGTGGAAAAGGGAAGAGTTTCGGTTGACCTGAACACACACGTCTACCCATGTTGTCCCTCTCTTGCTCTTTCTCTGTCTATCTCTTCCGTTCTTTCTTTTCTCTCTCTCTCGCTCTCTCTCTCTCTCTCTCTCTCTCTCTCTCTCTCTCTCTCTCTCTCTCTCTCTCTCTCTCTCTCTCTCTCTCTCTCTCTCTCTCTCTCTCTCTCTCTCTCTCTCTCTCTCTCTCTCTCTCTCTCTCTCTCTCTCTCTCTCTCTCTCTCTCTCTCTCTCTCTCACAGTGTGTGTGTGTGTGTGTGTGTGTGTGTGTGTGTGTGTGTGTGTGTGTGTGTGTGTGTGTGTGTGTGTGTGTGTGTGTTTCCATATATCTTTTTTTTCGCCTCTCTCCTCTTTGTCCCATCGTCCTAAATACACAGAGGCTCACAAAACCATATACATGTAAATGGGATTACGACAAGAGGAGATGAATGCTTGATAAGAATTTGATATTGAGTTTGATTTTGAAAGTCATTTTGGGGGGATAGGTAGTTTTTTTATTTTTTATTTTTTTACGTTTCTATTCTTATTTTTTTAAGAAATGTAAAATGACAGTGAAGATGATAACAAGAGTTACGAAAATAACGTGATAATGATAATAATAATCGTCAAAAATAATAATTAGGGTAAAGGTCCAAATAATAATGATAATAATAATAATAACAACGATAATACTGGTAGTAATAATAATGATGATGAACATGGGTACATCCAGGAATGAATTTTACACACCATTAAGGTTCTTCTTAACTCTGAAGTTTTGTGAACTTTCCATTCAATGCATTTTTCACAAACGTCCCCGCTAGCTATACCATTAGACTGTGTCATTCATCCTCCGTCTCCCCAAAGCCTATTTCATTTTTTTTCCTCCCAAAACAATATCGTAGTTTATTCTCCCCCAATACATTTATCGCTTGCTGTCCTTGCCCCTCGTAACTTCATCGGCCACAATCCATCTCGTACGGAGAGGAGGGGAGGGTGGGGTCGGGGGCTAGGGGGCGGGGCGGTAGAGGATAGGGGAGGGGGAGGTTAGCGCTTGCTTCCGTATTTCCTTAGTGAGGTTTTGTAAAACCTTCGTAAGTACAGAGACAGGAGGTAAGACTGTTTCTAGGGTGACAGTCACAAGAGTGTGACAATTCAGAGAAAGTGTTGCCGTGTCTCTAGAGTGTTGCGCGACTGTTGCGATACAAACCGGAAAGTTTGTTGCACGACTTTGAACAAGACGGTGAAGACGGCAGATGTCGGATTTTGTTTTTTTTTCCGACAAGGAGGTAAAGTTTGTCTTTCCATTTGGTGGTAGATTGTTTGTCATTATGAAAATTTATAGTTGATTAAATTTTGATCTAGAACCGGATATACACATGGATCTAGAAATTTTTCAAGAGTACGATCCATGCATGATAAGATAGGTTTCTAGAACTCCGTTTCATTTATGGATTATGAAACTATTTTAGCGTTTTATAGTTGCTGTTGGTTCTGATACTGCTGTTATTAGTATCGTCATTTTCATTATCATCATTGCTATCATCATCCTGATCATCAGCATCATCAATCATCACTATCAATCATCATATTCAGTATCACCACCACCATCATAATTATCATCATCACACATCACATCATCATCATCATCATCATCATCATCATCATCATCATCATCATCATCATCATCATCATCATCATCATCATCACCACCACCACCACCACCACCATCACCATCAACCATCACCATCATAGACATCATGTAGGCCCCACCTTCCCCAACAATCACAGCGATCGCTCCCGTCAAAATATATCACCACTCATCACCATCCTCGCGTCCTCACAGCCACCTCTTTCGGCCAGCGGAAACTCCTCACTCGATATCAGAACATCAAACAAACACGCAGTTGGACAAATAGGATTACAGCATAACGGAATGAGAAGTAGATCCCATCAGGTTTCAGAAGAGGAGGCTGAAACTGGCGCGTAGCGGACGGAAATTACAGAAACATTGGGATAATTGAATTATTTCAGTGTGACCAATTCAGTGTAGGCGTTTTGTTTCAGTGTAACTGAGAGAAATACTATTGGCAAGTTAGATCTCTGGAAGTCATAAGACTCAACTGAAAGCATTATTTCGAGCATCGTGAATTCCCAGGATTAACAAAATACGAGAGAGAAAGAGAGAGAGAGAGAGAGAGAGAAAGAGAGAGAGAGAGAGAGAGAGAGAGAGAGAGAGAGAGAGGGAGGGAGAGAGAGAGAGAGAGAGAGAGAGAGAGAGAGGGAGAGAGTGCCCTTTTACAACAATTTCCCAAATATTGCGCCATCCCCCACACACGTCTTCCAAGTATCCCCAACCCCCAGCTCCCGAAGCTGCTCCCCCCTCCCCCCACCCCTGTCACCCCTCAGACCTCCGTGCCCCGCTATTAGTCCCCAATCAGAGAGAGAGAAGAAGAAAAAAAAAAAGAAAGCAAGAAAAAAAGGAAAGAAAAGATACCCAATTGTATGATTAGATCCTCCCCAAACAGTGCTTGCAAGCCATGTTGCTTTCTCATCCATTGCACAGAAGTTGAAAACAAAGGCCGCGATCCATCAAGTGTAAGAAATTCCGTTAGGTCGCTAAGTCGTTTGTGCAAAAGATATATTGCAAGTGTCGGTCTTTGTTTTGCAAGTCATTATCCGAAATCTTGCTTAGTTGCGCTTGTGTATGTGTATGGGAAGGGAGCTTGGGTTGTTTGTGTTTGTGGGATGGGTATTTCTATGTACATATATATATATATATATATATATATATATAGATATATATATATATATATATATATATATATTGTGTGTGTGTGTGTGGGTGTGGGTGTGGGTGTGGGTGTGGGTGCATGCGTGCGTGCGCTTAACAAAGTTACCGCATCTATTACGACAGCATATATTGTTTTATGTGACACCCCCTCCCCCGCCCCTCCTAAAAATAAGGAAACCGCAAAACGGGAAGGTTAAGCACACGCACATTAAAAACTGTCGCATATTTATTCGCAATAATAGGATTTGGCAGCTTTTTTGTTGATGAGAAAACTGCATTAGATTTTATTTTCTTTTTCTTTTTCTTTTTTTTCTTGGTTAATTTTTAATTTCCTATCGTCAAAGCATTTGCTTTTATGTTTAGTGGTCAATGTTACTTATTTTTTCATATTGATATTACACGTGTTCAGTCACCTTTATGTCATGTACCATTTAATTATTTTCTGGGGAAGTGATGTTAACATAAGCCTAAGACTGGTCATTATGATTTACGTTATTTCATGGACTTGTCATTACAATTATAATTACTTTCAGATTACGTTATATGCTTTACGATGTTGAATTATCATTTCGTCATTTATGGATATTTTCACTATTTTTCCTAATGGCTTTTACTTAATTAGGTACCATTCTTGCTACATGTATATTTGTTACCTGGTTTTGTTATAATGACTCGATGAACATGTATATTCTGTTTATATTAATGATGTTCGCTATATATTGATTTACTAGATGATAAATGAATATGTCATGTTCTTATAATTAGATTTAGTATATGAATATATTATGTTTATGATTACGACTTTCACTATGATTTATGGTGTGATGTGACCTTATTAATACGTTATATCTTATCATAATTAGTTTCAGTGTACAGATATACCATATTTATGTTTGTGCCGATCACTATCATTCATGTTATTAAAAGCCGTTATTAATACGTAATATCGTCAACAGCATATTCCATAACATACCGCTGTCGATATTCTCAGCTTAATCACATCATCACCCTCGCCGTCGATTTTCCGCGATCAAAATAATCTCATTATTGCAAGACGACCGATATTGGCAATACCTGCAATTCCTCAACAACGTCTCTCATCAACTTCCTCCCTCCCCCTTCTCTCCCTCCTCCTACTCTTCGTTTTCCTCCTTCTCTGCCTTTCTACTCTCCTTCTCCTTCTCCTTCCCCCAATTTTCTTGTTTCAGCATCCATCTGCTCGCCCCCTCCTCATCTTCTCAACCTCCTCAACCCCCTCTTCCTCTTCCTTTCCTCTTCCGCCTCCTCCTCCTCGTACTCCTCCTCCTCTACCTCTTCCTCTTCCTCTTCCTCTTCCTCATCCTTTTCATATCATTATCTTTCCACTATCCCCTCCTCATCTACTTCCCCTCTTTTAATCCCCGTCCGCTCTCCGTCTTTTACTCTCTCCCCCTTTCACCCTCACGATCCTCTCCCCTTCTACCCCCTATCTCTCCCCCCCCCCTGTCGAACTCCCTGCCCCTCTCTCTTTCACCCCCTAGTCATCCTCTCCCCCTCAGCCCCCCCCCCTCTATAGAAGCACCTGTGATCATCAAACGAGCGTCGGTCTCTGTGACTGCCAGGTGTTTCTCTTTGGCAACGTTATTGGGACGTTATTACGATATTGGAGTCTCCCCTTGTGTGATGGGTATGTCTCCCTCCCCTCGCTCGCCTCCCCTCTCCCCTCGCTCGCTTCCCCCCCTCGCCACCCTCGCTCGCTTCCCCCCCTCGCCACCCTCGCTCGTCCTCTCCACGCAATCGCCTCCAGATTCTCTCTCTCTCTCTCTCTCTCTCTCTCTCTCTCTCTCTCTCTCTCTCTCTCTCTCTCTCTCTCTCTCTCTCTCTCTCTCTCTCTTTTCTTCTCTTCCCTTCTATCTCTATTCTCGCTTCCTCCTCTCCACCCTCGCTCACTCCCTCTTCCTAGCCGCCAGATTGTCTCTATCCATTTTCTCTTCTCTTTCCTTTAGATTTTTATATGTTCATGTATTTTCTCTTCTGTTATCTCTTTTTGTGTTTATCTGTCTTGTCTCACCTCTCCTCTTCTCTCTCTTGTTTTTGTGTTATCATTTGTTTCTCTTTTCTCCTCTGCTCTTTTCATCTCTCTCTCTCTCTCTCTCTCTCTCTCTCTCTCTCTCTCTCTCTCTCTCTCTCTCTCTCTCTCTCTCTCTCTCTCTCTCTCTATATATATATATATATATATATATATATATATATATATATATATATATATATTATATATATATATATATTTATTTATTTATTTATTTATATATATATATATATATATTTATCTATCTCTGTCTCTCTCTCTCTTGCCCTCTCGTTGTCTCTCTTTCCTCCCTCCTACATCCTTGCCCTCTTCCTCTTTCCTTTTCTTTGCTTCACTTTTGTCTTAACTTAAACATAGGTATTCTTTCTCGTCCATTTCGTCCCGTGATTATTCTTTGTCTCTTCTCTTTACGACCGTTTCTTTCTTTTTACATTTATGTAAAATATTTAACAGTATTTAACCACAGGCTATATGTATTGTTATGTATCATTGACATTGTTGTTGCGCATGTGTACATGAGCGTGTGCGTGCGCGTGCGTGCGTGTGGTCAAAATCGTACACACGCACTCACACACATGCATATTTATCATAGTTTTAAGCCACATAAACGGCACGGTCTTCGTCAACCTCCTTAAACTAATCTTGGCACACCTTGGCAACACTGCGCTCGACAGCTCCTCCCCGCAGAGCTTGAGGAAAGAGAACAGCAAAAGTAAAGACATTAACAGGGACAGCCCGTTGCAACAGTGGCACGAAAGTTCCCGACAAGCATCCTGTTGCAATTATCGCAGCGTGCACGAGCGCTTGCAACGACGACGCCTCATTTACCTTTGCGCACATTTTGAAATAATTGTTATGGCGGTCATCAAGGTAGGTTACATTGTCACGCTGCGAATCGTAGACTAGGGCGCTGTTTTGGCAAAAGTGTTTTTACATCTTCAGCCTTCTAGTGTAGGTGATGAGTCTTCGTCAGAAGTTTTCTTCTTAATGCCGCAACAACTTTTTATTTTATTATTGTTGTTTGAAATGCATAGGATTTTGTTCCTTGATATTTTTCAACGCGCCAATATTTTGATATCAATCGCCTGATAATTGTTTTCATGCTATCATTACTATCATTACTAACTTTCCTTTTGACACTTTTCTGTTAAAAGATTGACTCGTTGTTAGCCAAGTTTTTTTTTTTTTTTTAATTATGAATGAAGCGTTATCATTAACACATGAGATACATAATAGCCGCTTCGAGGCCTTCCCTCATTACGCAACACTCAAGAACTGCTACATACAATTATTACTGGGATTAGACGCGTGTCATTACGAACCCCTGGCTCTGAAATAACCCTTTCGTCATTACTTACTCCCACTCCGGTCCCCCTCCCCACTCCCACCTCCCCACTCCCCTTCCATTACCCCATTCCCCTCCCCATCATCCCCACACGCTCTCCTCTATGCCACTCCACACACCCCTCCTCTCTCCCCTTCCCACTCACCTTCTCCACCTACTCCCCACTTCCCCTCTCTCGCTCAACCCCAAAGGAGAAAATGAGACGGTGAGAGATGACGAGAGCAGATAAGAGAGATGATAACGGATATAAACAAAGGGGCAAATGAAGGCAGACGCAGAGCAGATGCAGACGAAGACACGAGAAGGGAAGTGAAGTGACTGACATGTAAAGGACAGACAGCGAAAGGGATGCAGATATTCGAGGTTGCAGGCCTGGGCATTTGCATATTTGATTGCCACGTGTAATTAGTTAAGGTGCAAAATTAATTAAGAATGTAAGACCTGTTAAAGACAACAGGAGGTCATGGCTGGCATTGGAAAGAGGAGGGAGGGGGAGAGAGGGAGGGAGGGTGAGGGAAAGAGGGAGGGAAGGAGAGAGAAAGAGGGTGGGAAGGAGGAAGAAAGAAGGTGGGAAGGAGGAAGAGAGAAGAAGAAGGAGAGAGAGAGAGAGAGAGAGAGAGAGAGAGAGAGAGAGAGAGAGAGAGAGAGAGAGAGAGGGAGGGAGAGGGAGAGGGAAGACGAAAGATATATAGTAACGTAGGGTGGAAGGGAGAAATAGAAAAAGGAAGAAGGGACATAGCAAAAGAGAGAAACATAAACAGAGGCAGAGCGAAATGAAAAGGGATTAGAGAGGGACGCGGAGAGGAAAAGAGATTGGATGAAAGTAAATGGTGGGAGTTGAGAGATTAAACGAGAGAAAAAGAGAGAGAGGGGAAAAAGAAGGAGAGGGAGAAAGAGGGTTGGGAAGACGGGGAGACTTAGCCGTAATCTGATAACTTTGAATAAAGAAGGGGAGAAAAAAAAATGAGAGAGAAATGGGACACATAACCCATTTTCTTTATGGTGAGTCTCCGTTTTCAACACATAACCCATTTTCTTTATGGCAAGTCTCCGTTTTCAAACTAATGTATTAATGACACAAAAAACGGGAGTCATGAAAGGGATAATAACAAGGCCGTTAAAATAAGGGCTTATATTTCCTGTGAGTGTTAAGACAGGGTATAATTTATTGTGTGTCTAGTGTTTCCTCTATTTCTATGTGTTTTCTGCTCTTTCTCTACGCCCCCCACTTTACTCTTTTCTTCTCTTCCTTCTCTGCTTTCTTTCTTTTCTTCTCCGCTCGGCTCCTCTCTCTCTCTCTCTCTCTCTCTCTCTCTCTCTCTCTCTCTCTCTCTCTCTCTCTCTCTCTCTCTCTCTCTTTCCTCCCTCTCTTCCTCACCTTCCTTCCCTCCCTCACCTTCCTTCCCTCTCTCCCTCACCTTCCTTCCCTTATTCCTACCTTCTCTCCCTCAAGTGCACCCTCCCCCCCCCCAAAAAAAATGTAGGAATCGATAATCGAACGTAAGGGAGAGATCAAATTTGAAAATCCTTTAAACGCAAAGAAAAGTGATAAGAAAGAAAGAAATATGGGGGAGGCAAAGACATAGGAGAAGAAAAATTACACAGTATATAAACTGAAGAAGGAGAGAAAGAAAAGTATAAAAAGAAGGAAGGAACGCTAAAAGGGAAGAAAAGGAAACAAGATGATGAAAAGTTATAGCAGTGATAATGATTATAATAGTGATAGTAATAATATCGATATTACGACAATAGCAATAGGAATAATGATAGTAATAGTATTAGTGTTAATGATAGGAATAGTTATAGTGTAGTAATGACAGTAGCAGTATTCTTAGTAGTAGTACTTATAGTAATAGTAGTAGAAATGATAGTAACAGTAGTCGTAGTAGTGGTAACGATAGTAATAGTAGGAGTATTAGTTGTGATAAGAGCGGTGGTTGTAGCTGTCGCTGTTGTTACAGAAGTAGTAGCAGCAGGAATGTTAATGACAGTAATTGTAATAATGATAGTAATGATAACGACAGAAGGAAGAAGACGACAACCGAGACGCGAATCCCGAGCGATTTCGAGAACTGGCAAGCCGTTTGAAAGTGTATTTCTCAATATTGGGTTTCATTTCGGGCAGCACACAGCATTACGTAAGTCAACATCTCATGCCCTTGAGGGGAAATCTGATCACTTCATTTCATCTCTTTACCGCTCTAAAACGTCATTTATAGAGAGGGAGGGGGAGGGGGAAGAGAGGGAAGGAGAGAGAGGAGGAGAAGAAGGAAAAAGTGGGGTAGGGCAGGGTTAAGAGTGAAAGGGAGGGGGAGGGGGGGGGAGGTTGAGGGAGAAAGAGTAGAGAGAGGAAGGAAAGGGAGAGAATGTAAGATCAGGAGGGAGAAAGAGCAAGAGAGAGAAAAAGATAAATTGAACTATAAATACAGGTAGATTGATAGACCTAGAAGGGGTAGGATGGACGCAGAGAACAAAGGTTAGATAGAAGGACAAAGAACATAAACAAAAGAGAAAGACTGAGAAAAATAATCACACATGAGACATATCGAATGAGAATTAAAAAAAGAAAAAGAAGAAAAAGAAAACAAGAAAATAAAGGCATAATTCGAAATAACTTTATCTTCATATTCCTTTGAGAATATGAGGATACGAAGAGAGGGAAGGAGAAAAAAGTGAGGAAAGTGCAGCTCTTTTTTAAGTCTTCTCGATAAGCAGACATTAGGCAAGCATTGCGCTTACTCGAGACACCAGACGCCCAGGTTTTAAGAAAAGACGGAGGCATCATTCAACGAAGATTTTAAGGAAGAAGGTGCATGTAAACCCGGTGAAAGATAAGGGTATCCCCCTGCCCCCCTGCCCCCCTGCCCCCCTCCCATATCCCCTACCTCAATCCCACCCAAGTATAGCAAAGGCAAATTATTCTCTCTCTCTCTCTCTCTCTCTCTCTCTCTCTCTCTCTTCTCTCTCTCTCTCTCCTCTCTCTCTCTCTCTCTCTCTCTCTCGTCTTTCCCCTCTTTTGTTTCAATGGTAAAAAATAACGTTTCCCCTCTTCTCTATCTCCTGTCCCGCTCGCTCGCTCCTTCATCCCCTCAGCCCACACGCGCCACGCCAAAATTCGCGTGTTTCTGAGAATTTCATCTTGGATTAAGCTAAATTACTAAGGGTGGTAGGATGAGGCTGGCACTTTTTATCTTTTATTGTTTTTCTCGTTTATTTATTTGTATTATTTATTTATTTATTTATTTTTATTTATTTTTCATTTTATATTTTTAGAATTTGTTTTATGTTTTGTTTTGTTTTGTTTACTCTCTCTCTCCCACCTCTCTCTCTCTCTCTCTCTCTCTCTCTCTCTCTCTCTCTCTCTCTCTCTCTCTCTCTCTCCTCTCCTCTCTCTCTCTCTCTCTCTCTCATCTCCCCTCTCCTCTCTCTCTCTCTCTCTCTCTCTCTCTCTCTCTCTCTCTCTCTCCCTCTCCTCTCTCCTCTCCTTCTCTCTCTCTCCTCTCTCTCTGTCTCTCCTCTCCCTCCTCCTCTTCCCCCTTCTCCTTCTCTTCTCTCCTCTCTCTTTTTCTCTTTCTTTCTCCTCT
>NC_051427.1:30147200-30159700 GCF_015228065.2 Penaeus monodon | reverse complement strand
CCTTGCACATTGCATTGCACATTGTGGGATCTCTTGTGATGTGGCGCAAATGCATTGGTTGATGTGTGCAAATTTGCAGGACAAGGTTATATTAGCACAATTCCATAAGATCTTGGGTGTTCTTTTTTATAAGTAATAAGTGTTATATTTATAAATCATGAATGTTGAATGTGGCATATAGATTAAAAAAAAAAAAAAAAACGTTGTATTTACAGTCCTGTATAAAAAAGGAACGTTATATTATGGTTGTTGCATAAAACAAGAATATGGCATTATCCCTGCAACTGGATTTTAGTAAAGTCAATCTGTACTTAAATAACCAATTTTTTTTTTCTGATTCATATCGTATTCCACGTACCAAACTGTAATACTGATACCAAAATCTGCAATTAAAGTCTGTTGTAATCTTTGAAATATCAATTAGTACTGTTGTCATGCTCTTTCAGTTTTATAAGATTAATTACAAAACTCCATGAACCATCAAAAGAGTATTAATTATTCAAGACGCGGAGAAAATGTTTCTTTTAAAACAGAGAGAGAGAGAGAGAGAAGAAAGAGAAAAGATGATTGAGAGAGTGTTAAAAGCTAAGTTTGTTGGATCCATTTGAACAATGGATATCTTGGTGCATATTGTCTGCTTGATTTTGCTCACGTATGTCATGCGCTGACTCGCGGAACCGAGTCCTTGCCCCGTGTCCAGACAGCATTAACTCCAGGGAAGTTGCAATCTGCGCCTGGGGGGGCGCGAACCGCCGACCTCGGATGAGAGGCCGACACGTTACCACTGTACTAGCCCGGAGGCTAGTACAGAGAGAATGAGAGAGAGAATGAGAGAGAGAGAGAGAGACTGAGACTGAATATGATTCACCGAGTGTTTGTTTGTTGAACGAAAAGAAACACAGACAGATTCAGTTCAGTTACCTTCAGATTATATATATATATATATATATATATATATATATATATATATATATATATATATATATATATATATATATATTTTTTTTTTTTTTTTTTTTTTTTTTTTTTTTTTTTTTTACATATATATATATATATATATATATATATATATATATATATATATGTTGTGTTGTGTGTGTTGTGTGTGTGTGTTGTGGTGTGTGTGTATGTATGTATATGTATATGCACATATATTTATTTATGTATGTGCACACACACACACACACACACACACACACACACACACACACACACACACACACACACACGTATATATCAAATACTATAACAATATATACAACACTACAATACATTACATATATATAATATATATACATATATAATTATATATATATATATATATATATCATATAAATTTTTTTTTTGTAATTACATTATTTGACCACTTATCGTTAACCCTTTACGGTACAATTACGATTAACTGTGACGATTAAACAATTAGGAGGATTATATTGTCGGCACAGGATAGCTTCGCCATCTACAGTGTCTATAGGGAACAACTTGTTACACGAAGCGCCAGAAGGTACGTACCGGATTAATGATAATAACACACGTGGATCGATGCTCATTGGACAATTGTAGAATATTATGAATGAGAGTGAATGACGTCACAAAGCAAGAGACGTGAATTTTCAATGTTATATCTCCATCAGAGTTATGATTATAGTGCGTGTGTGTTCTTCTCTTCTCTCTCTCTCTCTCTCTCTCTCTCTCTCTCTCTCTCTCTCTCTCTCTCTCTCTCTCTCTCTCTCTTTCTACCTCCCTGCCCGCCTCCCTCCCTCCCTCCCTACTTCCTTCTTTCCCTCCTTCCTTCCCTCCTTCCCTCCCTCCCTCCTACTCCTGCCCTTTGATTGTTCTTTTCTGTGATAGGTTGTTTGCTCTCTCTATTATTATACTTGGTCGATGTTTCAAACTTATTTAGTGTGTTTAATTGTCACTTTTATTGATGTCAGATCTTTCCGTCGCCGCTAGCAACTTCTCTTTCACGCACACACACGCACACGCACACACACACGCACACGCACACGCGCACGCACACGCACACAAGCAATAGCAATGTAAGTAATAGGCGGAGCGCCATAATATCACCACTTCAGGGCCAGCAGAATAATGTCAATAAATGACCAGCTGTGCAATTGTCAACACAATGGCGAAAGCGACAATAGAATCGCACACACACACGCGGACCAAAAGTATAAACACACATACTTGGTGGGTGCCAATGCTTGTGTGTGTGTGTGTGTGTGTTTATATATATATATATATATATATATATATATATATATATATATATATATTGTGTGTGTGTGTGTGTGTGTGTGTGTGTGTGTGTGTGTGTGTGTGTGTGTGTGTGTGTTGTGTGTGTGTATTTAGTTACCTATCTATTTATCTATTCTTCTATTGTATACATTTATATTTATATATTACTGTACACACGATATGAATGCATGTATTGAATATGTATATATGCATGTAAGTATATATGAACACATAAAAGAGCAAAGTATTATATGTATTTAAATACACTTCAGCGAATTGTTTCCTGCCGCTATTACCGCACAACAGCATTGTCGAGGATAAGAGTTTTGACGTCAAAAGTCATCAACAATCAAAATGTGAATTAAAATCAATTCTTAATTTGACAGCAAATCAGTCTCTGAAGCCACTCCCCAAAAGCCAAGTGTCTGTGTGATTAATTACAACCCGCTTTGCAGTGTCTGTCTTGCAGGTACGAGCAAGGGGAAAAATGGCTTGAAACTCGCATTGTGTACATTTCTGTAAGAAGTCTGACGTCTGTCTATCTGTCTGCCTTTTTTTTTTTTTTTCTTGTGTGAGTGAGTGAGTGTGTGTGTGTGTGTGTGTGTGTGTGTGTGTGTGTGTGTGTGTGTGTATGTATGTGTATGTGTGTGGTTGAGTGTGTGTGTGTGGGGGGGGGGTGTAGAAAGGCACATAGAAGATTTTCCTTCTTTGTCTTTCTCTTCCCTAATTTATAAGTGTGTTGTCGGAAGTACGCACATTTTAGCGAGCTGCGTGCATGAATATTCAGCGGAACCTTAGTCGCCGGGCACAAACTCAGATTGGAAAGATATTTTCAGGATTTATACCGGCGAGTTTGGGGTAAGTTGACAAGTTTTAATGGTAGTCCTTCTGTTGCAATGCATCTGCAATCCCTCAAACTCCTTTTGAACACTTTGGATAAATTTTCACATGTCGGATACTTATTTCTTCTGCTTCTTCTTCCAGCTTTTCTTACACCTTTTTTTCCTATTCTTTTTTATTTCCTTTTCCTCCACCGCCTCCTTCGCTTCCTTGTTCTTGGTTCTCCATCTCCTGCTTCTCCTCCTCCTCCTTCTTCATTTTCTTCTCCCCCTTGTCTCCTTTCCTCGTCCTCCTCATTGTCATCCTGATTCAGTAATAGTAATAATATTGATAACAAATAATACTAATAACGGTACTACTGCTGCTGCTACTACTACTATTACTACTACTTACTACTACTACTACTACTACTACTACTACTACTACTACTACTACTACTACTGCTACTACCACTACTGATTATAATAATAATAATAATAATGATAATAATGATAATGATAATATTAGTAATAATAATGACAATGATGTTGACATTGTCATTGTAATTATTTTTGACTATTATTGTTTTATTGATATCATTATTTTGTTACTGTAGTTGTTATTATTATTATTATTATTGTTATCATCATCGCCACACAACCACCACCGCCATCATTATTACCATCGAATGCCTTTTGGTTGTGTTACTGCTGTCCAATTTTCTTGGTTCCAGGTTGTTTGGTAGGTGGTTGTAGACCCAAGAGGAGACCGAACTGAACCATGCGAACCATTATGTGTGTGTGCGTGCGTGTGTGTGTGTGTGTGTGTGTGTGTGTGTGTGTGTGTGTGTGTGTGTGTGTGTGTCTATTCTGTTTTGATATCTTTTATTGGTTTGGTGTTTGGGGTGAGTGGGAAGTGAATATTATTTTCTTAGTCTTTTATTATCAATGGTTATGTTTATTCTGTCTTTTGTGTCAATATTTATGTTTCCATGATCGTATTTCATCTTTCTATGTTTTTATTTTTACTTTATGGTTATTTTATATTTTCTTTTCTTCTCTTTCGTTTTTTTCTTCTCTTCTCCCTTCTTATCACCGTCTTTTCCTTTCCTTCCTCAGATTCTTATTCCTCTCTTTCTACAGCTACGTTCTCCTTTTCTCTTTCGTCACTTCCTCTTCCTCCTCTTCCTCCTACTTCCTCCTCCCCTTTTTTCTTCCTCCTCCTCCTCCTCGTATTTTCCTCCTCCTCCTCTTCATCATCACCATGTTCCTTCCTCTTTTTCTTCTTTTTTCCCCGCCTTTTCTTCTTCTTTTTCTTCTTCTTCTTCTTCTTCTTCGTCTTCCTCTTCTTCGTCTCCCTCTTCCTTTCCTAAATGAGAAACCCTGTTGTTTGATATACACTTTACAATGTGCTACAGGGCTATCTGAAAAAAAGAGTTGAGAATATCGGAAGATGGAAAATATATGACAGTGATTAAAGATCTAGATCATTGGAAATGAGAATTTACGATATATACGTATATATATATATATATATATATATATATATATATATTATATATCTATAATTAATTATGCATTATATATGATAGATATAAAGTATATAAAGTAGAGATGAAGAGAGATCATATATTATAAAGTACTTGAATGTATGTGGTGTGTTTGTGGTGATATGCTTGTGGGTGTGACTAAAATATCAAGACCATAAATATATACAATAATAATAATATAAAGTTGACAGAGGAGAGAGGGAGAGAGAGAAAGAGAGAGCTGGAGGATTATGAAGAAATTGTAATTTCCTCTCCTCTTAGACGATGAGCAATTGCGTTACCAAATCAGACCGATTAGAGTATACCAAATATAATCCATTGCGAGGTGAGGCCTCGACCGCGCAAAAGAAGCTGAGAATTAAATGTCCTTCTCCTCACCGAGGCCATGGTTCCCCTTAGGTAGCTACCTTCCTTCCGTACGATATCTTCGGCTGCTTGGCTTGATTGTTGATGTTGTTCCGATGGGTCTGGTTTGGTTTGGCTTGGCTTGATTTGGTTCGATCTGGCTTGGTTTGAAGCCAAGAATATCCATTGTAACAAAGGAAGAAGACCAAAGTATTATTATTATTATCATTATTATTATTATTATTATTATTATTATGAATTATTGACTTGCCTTAGCTTGGCTTGATTTGACTTGGCTTGATCTTGTTCGATATGGCTTGGTCCGGACCGAAGCGCCACTTTTGACAAAGCAGCCCCATCTATCTCTTTCATTCGACGTCGGAAGAATTTGTTGTTCTTTTAATGGCTCTCTGGGTGCCATACCGACATCCATTTGCCTCCATCTCCTGAGTGCCATTGGTTTTGGCCCTATTTCCCGGAGACAGCACCCCCCCCCCCACCGCTCCTCCATCCATTCCTTTTGGCTCCTCTTGGCACCAGAGTGTAACCTTTTTCTCGTCAGCCTCAACCCCTTCCTTTACCACGTTTCCTTCCTCCTTCTCTCCGGACACGATCCACTTCTGTTTTCTCCCTACTCTTCTTCCTATATCTTTCGCTACCTCCTTATTTTACCCCTTCTCCTTCTCCTTCTTCCTTTTCATCTTTACCCTGTCTCTCTCTTTCCGTTTCACCTTCCTCTTCGTATTACTTTTTTCCATTCTTTCCATTTCCCTTCTTCACTCTTCTCATAACCCCTTTTTCCCTTTTCTATTCCCTGATCCTTGTTATTCAGTCCCTTCTCCTTACCCCTTCCCTTCTCTTAACGTTCTCCCCTTTCCCTTTACCTGGGCCTTCTCCTTACCCACCCCTTTCCTTCACTTCCTTCCCTTCTCCTTGCCCCTCTCCCCCTTCTCATTCCCTCGCCCGCCCATTCCTGGCGCCAGAGAGTAATCTCCCCTGGCCACCGTCGGCGCCACAAACTTCCGACCATTTTCCCCTTCTTCGACCGCCGTAAAGAAGACAAAAAGAGGGGGGGGGGAAGAAGATCTCTTTGATGATTTTTGTTTACATTTTTCTCTCTCTCTTTTTTCTCTTTTTTTTTCTTTTCCTTTTCTTGATTCTTTTTTCCCCCGTCTTCCTTTTTTTTCTGAATATTTTTCTCCCTCTCTTTCCCTGTTCCCCAAAGCTATTAATTGTCCGTTAACGAGTCTCCCCGGTCATTCGCCGCGGGAGAAAAAGGAGATAAATCGAGTTTATTTTTATTCGCTAACTTCTCACCTTTGTGGATAACCGTCTGGAAAAGGAATCCATTATGGAATTATTATAGAATTAGTGCCACTTGTTGATTTAGTTATCGTGTCGTAATTTTAACCTAGATAAAGAGTTATTGTTTTTTCTTGTTATTCTCTAATTTCTGCTTGATCTTTTTCCTTCAGTCTAACGGGTTTGCTTTGTTCTCTCTCCCTCTGTATTTTCTCTATGTCCTCTTCTCAACCTCTCCCATTCCCTTCCTCTTTCTCTCTCCTTCCCTTTCTCTCCATCTTCTCTTCTTCTCGAGGTGTATTTGAGGCCGACACCGCAAGCTCATGCAAGACACCATTCTCTCGCCACCGTAAATAACGTTGTTTAACTCGACCGGAAACATGAAACAACAGCAGCTTGGATGTCACTTTGAGACCACTCTTTCCCTCAGGCGTATTTGCATTTTCCATAGGAGTCTGCAATATTGTGTGGTCTTGCAACTGCACTGGGCCGGTTCAGCGAGGACAAATGCAATGTACGAGGATCTCGCGCTGCAACATTTTAACGGATTCTGTGCAAAAATTGGAAAGAAAAAGTATACAGGAGGGAAAAAAATAGCGTGGTTGTGTGATTGCTCTTTTTTTTTAAGCTTTCGTTGAACAAAAGCTTAAAGCGTAATTGATGCTATTGTATACAGATAGGAACTGGAACTGGATTATCATACATTGTTATCTTGCATTAAGCTTGCAATCGGCTGCCGAATGTGCAGTGTCCTTCCTGCCTCGAATCTGTTAGGAGAAAAATACAATTGTTATTAATGCTTTGTTGCAAATAGATTCCACCTGCTCATACCGGAAATGCTAATATGAGGCGTATTTCAAATAGTCATGCAGAAGCTTATACGAACTTCACACTTTATTTTTTCTACTTAATCGATTATCTTCTTTATATATTAATTTATATGTTTTTTTTTTTATTTAGCGCTCCTCATATATTTAATCTGGAAATTCCTAAAAGTTGATTGAGATGCATAACGAACTGTTAGAATGCTTTTAAGATATCCTTCACAGGCAATTGTTTCAATATATTCATTTTGAAATCTACAATGAATGATAGTGAAGAAAGAGAGTACGTGTGTGTGTGTGTGTTGTGTGTGAGAGAGAGAGAGAGAGAGAGAGAGAGAGAGAGAGAGAGAGAGAGAGAGAGAGAGAAAGGGGGTGGGGAGACAGAAGGGAAGAACGAGAAAGAAAGAAAAAAGAGGGAGGAGAAGAAGAGGAAGAGAGAGAGAGAGAGAGAATCCTACACAAGTACACCTTCGCCAGTACACTCCCACTCGACCCGAACCCGACGACTCGCCGCACAGTACACACAGTAACACATTTAACATAGGAACCGTACACCGTCCTCTCCAGGTCCTCCTCGCTCGTTCCTTGCCCTTCAGGTCTCTTCATTTCGAAATAATTTGTTTTCTGTCTCCCTTTTTTTTCGTTTTTTTTTTCGTTCTTTTTTTTTTCTTAATTCTATCAGCCGTAATTTCGTAGTCCATGATGAACCGCGTCTCGCCCCGCACAAGTACTTTGGAGGCGCGGGGGAGGGAGTGAGAGTGGGGTGAAGGAAAATGAGGAGGAGAGGAAAGAATAGGGGGGAGAGAGAATGGCGGAAAATGGGAAAGAGAAGAGGAAGGAATGGAGGGAAGGAATGGAGGAGGGAAGGGGAAGGAATAGGAGAGAGAGAGAATGGCGGAAAATGGGAAAGAAGAGGAAGGCGTGGAGGGGGAGAGGGGGAGGGTGAAGGAAAATAAGGAAAGTGAGGAGAGGACAAGGGAAAGGATTGGGAGTGGGAGAGGGAGAGGGACAGTGAAGGAAAATAAGAAGAGGAAGAATTAGGAGTAGTAACGGGAGAGGATGAAGAATTTAAGACGTTGGATGTGGGAAGTGTGAAGGAAGATGAGAAAGAGGACACAGATGAAAATAGAATGCATTAGAGAGGAAGAAGAAGAAGGAGACGTAATAAGACACAGACACAGAAAAATATATACACAGACACAGACAAATAGATAAACAGACCTACACAGAGGGGGAAAAAACAAGAAATATATCCAGCCGTCCTCATCCACAGAGGAAACAACAGCGCAATCAGCAGCAATTTTCCCTAAATGCGAACCCGGGATGGCTTAGCGGGTAGAGTTCCACTTATGAGGAATTTGCGTGCTTTGTTTGATGTATGTTTCCACTGCCGGCTTGAAATGTGTGCCAAATGCCTTAGTGCCGAGAGATTTTGATGGTTTTCAGTCTTCTTTTGGAAAGGGGGGGCGAAGGGGGTGTTCCTTCCCTATCCTTCTGTTCTTTCATTGGCTTGGACGATTTTTGTTTCTCTCTCTGTCTCTCTCTCTCTCTCTCTCTCTCTCTCTCTCTCTCTCTCTCTCTCTCTCTCTCTCTCTCTCTCTCTCTCTCTCTCTTTCTTTCTCTTCTCTTCTCTCTCTCTCTTTCTCTCTCTTTCTTCTCTCTCTCTCTCTCCTCTCTCTCTCTCTCTCTCTCTCTCTCTCTCTCTCTCTCTCTCTCTCTCTCTCTCTCTCTCTCTCTCTGGGTGCGCGTTTGTTGACTGCGTACGTCCGTGCGTGCGTGCGTGCGTGCGTGCGTGTTTGTGCGCCTTTGTGGAATGTGTGTCTCCAGTTTAGCTTCCTCTCCCCCCCCTCCCACGCATCCTCTCCTCTCCTCCATTCCGTCTTTTTCATTCGTAATTTCTTTTGCTTTCCAGCTCGTCTCGGTTGATTGTGGTTTTTGGTGCGTCCATTGCTTTATTTATTCCCGTTTCCGCGCCTCATTATTTCAGCTGTGAATGGCCACTCTGACTTTAAGGCCTTCAGTTCCTCTGCGGTTCGATTTTTTTTTTTCTTTCTTTCTTTCTTTCTTTCTTTCCTTTCTTTTCTTTCTTTCCTTCTTTTCTTTCTTTCCTTCTTTTTTTTCCTTCTTTTCTTTCTTTCTCTTCTATCTCTCTTTATCTTTCTTTTTTTTTCATTCTTTTCTCACTTCTTTCTTTTCTTTCTTTTTTTCTCTTCTTTCTTTGTTTTCTTTCTTTCTTTCTTTAATTCTTTTTTTCTTTCTTTTTTAGTGTAATATTTTAAAAGTCCTTTATGTACTTTCTCTTTCTTCTCTCTCTCTCTCTCTCTCTCTCTCTCTCTCTCTCTCTCTCTCTCTCTCTCTCTCTCTCTCTCTCTCTCTCTCTCTCTCTCTCTCTTCTATCTTTCATTCTTTCTTTCTTTTATTTTTCTTTCTTCTTTTTCTTACCCCGTTTTTTTCTGACTGTGATATTTTTAAAGTCCTTTGACTACATTTTTCTCTCTTTCTTCCTTTTATTTTTGTTTAAAGTACTCAGTTCTAGGTATCAGGTTCATGCGAAAGTTGACCTTATAGCCGGATGAATTTAGGCTGATATTTGCTCGGCCGAGTTGTAATTGTTTTCGTGTCCACAGCCGGACCAAGTATAAAGTCATGTTATCACCAAGCAAGTCAGTTGTAAATTGTCCCGTACGTTCAGTTCATTGTGGGGATTGTGTTGAGGTTATTTTTATATTTAGATTGTGATTGTTTTCCAGTGTTGATGGTGTTGTCATTATTATTGTTGTTGTTGTTTTATATGGTTGGTTATGACTCATGAAGGATCTTTGATTATTCGAAGCGTTGCACATTGTTGTTGTAATTATTATTATTATTTATTATTATTATTATTATTATTATTGCGTTATTATTTTATTATTATGTTTTTTTATTACTGTTATTATTATTATTATTGATATTAAAATTATTGTTGCTGTTAAATGTTATCATTATCATCATTATTATTTTTTATTATTATTATTATTATCATTATTATTATTATTATTATTATTATTATTATCAATGTTATCATTATCTTCATCATCATTATCGTTATTATTATAATTACTGTTGTTATCGTGATGTCAACTTTATTTTTAGCATATTTCTACACCAGCAGTATCATTTCTTTCATCCTTTCTTTCACTCTTTCATTAAAAACCCAGCTTCCTGCACCTGTTAAAGCGTATTATGCAACATATTACATATTTTATGAAATCCAATGATTATAATGTAAATATTTTCATGACAACGCCGAGTGTGCTAATCTTTTTTGCTCTTGTTAATCAATCCGATGCAATGATGATGCTGAATCTAATAGAATTTGCAATTGCAATGTTTTTATGATAATGACAGGAGTGATGATGATGTGAATAAAATGGTAACGATATGAAGGATGGTGATGATGATGTTGACGGCGGTGATGGTGATGACTAGAATTAAATATCACTATGAATGCGATAAAAAAAAATATAATGATACTGACCAAGCAGGTTTATAATTGAGTGCCTTATGAATTTATTAATATTATTATAGGCTTTTTCTTGATGATAAGTGTGATGGATAAAGTGATAATGGATTGATGAGGAATAAGACACAAAAAACTAGGCCTAATCCGAAGATATATTTAGAAAAGGAAATGCAACGCAGAACAGCAGTAACAGGAGATAATCAATGTTATGATAAAGGGTACAATAAGTACAAAAATCTGAAAAAAAATTAATGCGAATACCTCCACCACTTCGAAGATTATCTCAGATAACAAGATATAAATAACTTGTAGCAGAATGTTTATAATGTAAACTAGACAAAATGATCATGTAAAAATAAAGAAAAAAGGAAATAAAGCAAGCAGTTACAGAAAAGAGGTAAATAATGATACTTAATGAATAGAATAAACAGGATAACAGAATAAATATCAATACAAAAAGAAAAACAACAAACAAGGAAAATGTCAGAGAAAATGGTGAATGAGGATAATGAAAATATAAAAAAAGAAAGAAAGAAAAAAAAACGCATCCCTACCTCTAGAATATGGATTGATATACCGAAAAGCGATTAAAGAAAACGGAATGGACGCAGTAAAAATTAAATAAATAATAATAGATAAATAAAGATAAACACACGATATCAAAAACTCAGAAGCCATATTTGAGAAAGGGAATTACAAAATAACACAGTGGAAAGGTACATACTAACAGCATGGTTGTCGCCATGAGAGCTGTTCACCCCGCCCCCCTCTCCACGGAGACCGTCCGCGCAGCATAAATATATTTTGTATGGAGCGGCAATTGAACCAATGTTAAATGATGCGATTGTGTTAAATCGCCTTGGCTCTTTCCTTGACTCGGAGTGAAGGAGGAAGTGGGGAGAGGGTGAAGGGGGGGGGTAGTATTGGGGGATTAGATAGGGGGTAAGGGGAGGGAGCGGGGGAGGGGGATGGTCATTATGGATAACAGAGGGGGAAGGAAGAACAGGTGGGAGAAGGGGGGAAGGGTTGATAGTAGGGATTTTTGGGAGAAGACGAAGGGGAAGAAGATGGAGGAGAATGAGAGAGAGAGCGGGATAGGAATGATGGGTAGTAGTGGGAGAAAGTAAAAAAAAAATAAGCAGAAAGAGAAAAAAATAGAGAGAGAGAGAGAGAGAGAGAGAGAGAGAGAGAGAGAGAGAGAGAGAGAAAGAGAGAGAGAGAGAAAGAGAGAGAGAGAGAAGAGAGAGAGAGAGAGAGAGAGAGAGAGAGAGAGAGAGAGAGAGTTTCAGACAGTCTTTGTGTGCTTAGCCAAACGGAACGAGTTACCGTGCTGTATATGTTGCCACAGAGAGTTGAATGTGAAGGAAACGTATGGCATATGAATAATGAAAACAAAAATGAATAAATAAAGACATAGGAGATGAATGTAAGTGAATAGATGAACAAATAGGGACATTTGAATAAACGTGTGAATAAAATTGATATGGGTAAATAAGGACAGATCAGAGAGAGAGGAAGAAGGAAAAAGAGAGATAGAGATTAGAACTAAATACATATAAAAAATGAATGATATAATAAGGAAGAGAAGGAGAAGAAAAGCGGAAGAGGGAGGAAGAGAAAAGATTATTAGATTTACATCGAAAGGTAGTGTAAATAAGAATGTAACCATTGGCAAAAATAAACAAATAATAATGATAATAATAAAATAACGATAATAGAGTAAAAAAAAAAGTATAAAAAGAAGTAGAAGAAGAATGATGATAATAGTGATAATAAAAGTAAAAAAAAAAAGAGAAAAGTATAAAAAAACGAAGTAGAAGAAGAAGGGCAGAAAGAAAGGAAGGGGGGAAAAACGAAGATAAAAGCGACCCACACGAAGACGGTGAATAAGTCGCGGCGGTTTGTTCTCCTCCGTCGC
>NC_051427.1:30137200-30142200 GCF_015228065.2 Penaeus monodon | reverse complement strand
CTCGCCTCGCACGTTAACTCAAAACCTTCGTTGTAAGCGGCGCGCCAGCTGGTCGGGGATGATAGCGAGGGGAAAGAGTGACGTAGGAGGAGGAGAGGAGGAAAAAGAGCGGAAGGGAGGTGGAAGGAAAGGAAGGAGGAAGGGGAGGTAGAGGAGAATTGAGAGGAGAGGAGAAGAGTGTAGAGTAGAGTTGAGAAGAGTGATAGGAATTGGAGAAGGAGGAGGAGGAAGGAGGGTCACGATGGGGAAGATGTGGAGGTAAAGGAGGAAGAGGGATAGAGATAAGTAGGAAAGGAGAGAATAAAACGGAATAAGAGTAGGTAGGAAAGGAGAGGAGGAAAAGAAGAGAGGAGGAAGGAAATGAAGAGCAGAGATAGCGGAGAAAAAAAAATGGGGAGGTAGTCAAGGAGGAGAGGAAAAGGAAAGAGAGGGGAAGGAGGAGAGGAAAGGGGATGGGTAAAGAAGAAATAGAACTGAAAGGGAGAGAATTATGTTAATGATAAGAATATAAGAAGAGATCTTTGATGATAATAACGATAGTTCATTGCGAGAAGAAAGAAAGGAGGAAGAGGAGGAGGTATTTCCGAGCGAGAACTTTGTCCGGAAATAGAAATGAAGAATCATGATGATAAAACCAGGAGGAAGT
Organism: Penaeus monodon; assembly: GCF_015228065.2. Taxonomy (NCBI): domain Eukaryota; kingdom Metazoa; phylum Arthropoda; class Malacostraca; order Decapoda; family Penaeidae; genus Penaeus; species Penaeus monodon. The sequence goes on along the minus strand of NC_051427.1, from coordinate 30,141,554 downwards.
AAAAAGAAAGTGTAAATGCGTACAGAGAAATGCGAAGGATGGCAGTCTCTGGTGAAGAGAAAATTAAGAGAAGTTCTCTACTTTTCTCTATTTCCTCCTTCCTCCTCTGTCTCTCTTTTCCTCTCTCTCTCTCTCTCTCTCTCTCTCTCTCTCTCTCTCTCTCTCTCTCTCTCTCTCTCTCTCTCTCTCTCTCTCTCTGTTTCCCCTTCTCTTTCTCTTTAATTTTTCTTTTACAAATTATTCCAATGTATGAGATTACCCCTAGAAATGAATTTAAAAAAAGAATTTAGACAAAACTGAGCAAAAAAGAGAAAAAAAAAAGCGTTGGACAGGATCAAGCAAATCTCTTGAAGAATGCAATGCTTCCAAAATCTCCTTATATTGAGCTTTCGTTGAATACAAGGCTTGGCTGCGAGGTTGGTGTTTTGTATCCGAGGCATTTGCTTTTGAACCTGACTTCAGGAGTTCTGTTGTCTTTTTCTTTCTTTCTCTGTTAATTGTTTATTTGTTTTGTTTGTTCACGCATTCATTGGTTATAACTTGATTTTTGTGTTGTATGGTATATGGATTTGTGGATGTGAGGAGCGCGGTTGAGGTGATTGAATGAACTAATTTTATATAATATATTAATATTTGGTTGTGTGTGGGCGCTATATTTATATATTTGATATAGTATATTTTTAGTTGTTGATATATATATATATATATATATATATATATATATATATATATATATAATATATATATATATATATATATATATATATTGTGTGTGTGTGTGTGTGTGTGTGTGTGTGTGTGTGTGTGTGTGTGTGTGTGTGTGTGGTGTGTGTGTGTGTGTGTATGTATTTACTTAGCCTTGCATTAGCTCTTAGATGTAATGAAATATCCGCGCCTCATAACCGGTGATCTGCGGGCATAATTTACATCGACAGTCATATCTAATTAAAAACAAGCGGGCTCGGCATACGCATGGCAGTTAGTTAGGCAAGAGGTGAATCTAATTAAAAAGGACTCGGTAATTATCCGTGAGTCCTGAGTCATTAGAGAGTTTGGATGTGATTACCAGTGGCACCTCTTAATTGGGAATTGGTGTAGCTGCGAAAGCAAGGGGACGCCTGGTAGGTTATCACTGGGTATTATGGCAGGGGGTAGTAAGGGGCATTTTGGCTTGCTTTGTTGATTTATTGATCTAATGTGTGATTGTTTTTTTTGCGGTGCAGTTGGCATAGTGATTGAAATCTCGTGAGGGATCTTTATTGTTTTAGTTTGATGATTTGTTGAGATAAGCAAACGCATTTTTCATTGTACACATGAACACGTTTTAACATCATACTGTATATTTTGATGAATGCATATATTGCACACACACACTCACGCACGCACGCTCGCACGCAAACACACTTTCGAACAGACGCATAAACACACGAACGTCCGCACACACACGCACGCGCGCGCCTGGATAACACCATCATCTTCACCATCATTTCCCCAACCTGTATAAACATCACTCTTCTTGTTTTCCAACGCCACATATGAAACATACTATTTTTTCCTCAAAGCTAATCAAATAGTTTTTTTTTTCGAATCAACCGCTTGCAATAGATTCTAGATTTAATTAAGCGGCATATTCCAGAAATAGCAGTTATAACGAGAGCCTGTTTGTGTGTGTTCGTTTAAACTTTATTATAATTACAAATTGCAAAAAATCTGTTTGTATCAGGTTTTTGGTTCAAACAACAAATAATCCTAATGATAATAACAAAAACCTCTGGTATTAGGCCTTCGGTACAAACTCCAAATTTAAAAAGTACTTTATGAAAAATATCTATTTATATCAAGCTTTGGGTATATTTTGGGGTGGGATAAATAGTATCAGCAATTTTGGGTAAAATTGTGAGATATGTTTTATTTGGCAACGGTGCTTATCAGTGGTTACGAAACCATAAGTATTGTTTGTTTGAAAATGGCGGAAAGGGAATGAGAGGCAGCGAATTAAAAAAAAAAAAGCGTGGAATTCATTTTCTTATTTACGCTCTTGATTATTCATTAATTTACTCACCTCTTCACTGACTATCATTCATTATTATTCTTTCATTTATCTTCATTCATCACTACCACTCCTTCATGTCACTCTAGAGAGATACCATAGTTAGAGAGAGAGAGAGAGAGAGAGAGAGAGAGAGAGAGAGAGAGAGAGAGAGAGAGAGAGAGAGAGAGAGAGAGAGAGAGAAAGATGCGAGAGAGAGGGGAAGAAAGAGAGAGGAAGAAAGAGAGAGTTAGAAAAAGAAATAGAGAAAGAGAGACAACACACACACACACACACACACCACACCACAACACACACACACACACACACACACACACACACACACACACACACAACACGAGAGAGAGAGAGGAGAGAGAGAGAGAGAGAGAGAGGGAGAGAGGAAGGAGAGGAGAAGAGGAGAGAGAGGAGAGAGAGAGGATGAGAGAGAGGAGAGAGGAGAAGAAGAGAGAAGAGAGAGAGAGAGAGAGACGCACTGGAGAACTGAGGGAGGACGCAAGAGAGGAGAGGAGAGAGGACGAGTCATACGAGATGAGAGACGAGAGAGAGATGATAGAGAGGGTCGGGACAGAGAGAGAGAAAGTAGAGAGGGAAGATAGTATCGACAGAGATGAGAAGAGGGAGTAAGAGAGCGTGAACAGAAGATGAGAGAGAAGAATGAGAGAGAAGAGAGAGAGAAGAGAGAGATAAGAGACTGAGAACGATTAAGAGTCAGTGTTTCGAGAAACTCAAATTCTTAGATTACCAAAAGTAATATATCGATGGTAATAATATTACGCTCACAGAATTCGATCTAAATCGATTATTTATCAATAATATTTGATAATATTCTTCCTAAATTAGAAAGTTATGAGTAAAAAAAATATGAATTACTTTTTATCATTGCGTTCTTTGCATCATGAATTTCGTTTTGTGATAATAATGTGAAATAATGAGTTGGTTAGTCCGTTAGTAATAGTTTATACTGAAGAGATAGTTTTTTACTAAATTATTAGATTTGGTTATATGAGGGCGTTGATTTGTTTGCCGTTTTTGGATGAGTTTGTTTGTGTATTAGTTTAAAATAATTGATGGGTGTTATGTTATGAAGTGGTGGATGTATGTGTGGTGTTATTATAGGTGTGGTGGTGTGTGTGTGTGTGTGTGTTGGTGTGGATGTATTATGTGTGGGAGGGGAGGATTGGGGTAATGTAAGTTTGGGTACAAACAATAACACAATATACAACAACAAATAATAAAAACATACATACAAACAAATATATATAAATGCACACATACATTCATACAGTGTGTAGATACATACATGTAACATACATTATAAATACAATACACACCACACACATACCAACACACCACAACACACACACCACACACACACACACACACACACACACACACACACACACACACACACACACACACAGAAACACACAGAAACATGTGCGTTGTGAGTCGAAAGGAAGTGTTATGATTGAGGAAGTCTGAATTCCTCTTTGGAAGGATCGTTACAGGAAAAAATATACATAAAAAAATAATCTTAAAGCTCCACCCAACCACGACTCCCCCCCCCCCCCTAAAAAAAAAAAGGTAATATTCTTCCATGCGGTTCGGTGGGAGCTTAAGGTCAAGATCCCGAGAGCAGGTAAGTTCCCTGAAAGGTCACCGGGGAACTGTTGGAGGGCACCGGAAGGACGTTCAACATGGGGGGGGGGGATGGATAAGGGGAGGGGAGGGGAGGGGTGAGGGAGAGGGGAAAAGTAGAGGGTGGGTAAGGGGTTGGGAAGGGGAGGGGTTGGGTAGCAGGGGGGTGATGGGTGGGAAGTGGATAGGGTGGGGTAGAAGGTAGGGATGGAGGCAGGGGTTGGGGTAGGGGAGGCAGTGGGTAGGGGGTGGGTGGAGATAGGGGAAGAGTGGGTATGGGGTTGGGGAAGGGTGGGTGGAAAAGGATGGGGGGGGGGTTGGGGTTGGAAAGGAGAGGGAAGGTGGGTGTGATGGGTAGAAAAGGGTAGAGGAAAGGTAGATATGGATTGGGGAAACGGGTAAGGGAGATGATAGTTGAAGTTGTAGGGAGAAATTAGATGTAGGAGCGAAGGGGAGGGGAAGGTTTAAGGGGAGGGAGGGGGTGGATGCGTGTGGGTGATGATGTAAGGGAGGAAGTCGGGGTAAGGGTAGAGGGAAGAGGAGGGGGGGAGGGGAGGGCAAGGGGTGCGTGGCCTGACCTGCCTCATGCATTTCCCTGCCGGCATTTCACACGGAACTTTGTCAGGAATGGTTTGTGGTGATTCTTAAGGCTGGAAGTTTAGA
>NC_051427.1:30127200-30134700 GCF_015228065.2 Penaeus monodon | reverse complement strand
CTTTCTTCATCTCTTTCTATCTCTTGTCATTTTTTCCTTCGTCTTTCCCTTCTTTTAATCTCATCTACTCTTCCACCCCTTTCCTCCTCTCTTCTTCTCTCCCCTTCATCACCCTCTCCCCCTTCTCCCCTCTCCCCCCATCATCTACTTTCTTGTCGTCTCGAGGGTTCCAGCATGGGTTATGGGGACAATGTTATGGGTTCTAATTCTCCTTAATTTTCCCGCCATTACACTCACGCGCTCGTAAATCCCCCTTGAGGTGCGCCGGCGATCCTTTTTTTTTTTTTTTTTTTTTTTCGACCGTGGAATCTGTTTACTTCTGAGACTTCAGTCGTGATTTTTCGCCTGACTCCGTTTTTCTTTTTCTTTTTTTTTTCATTGCAGTTCTTTCTGTGATTTCGTCGTCTCTTTTCCTGCTCCGTCTCTTTCTCTCTCTCTCACCATGACATCTCACCACACACACACACACTCTCTCTCTCGGCTAAGTTAATTATTCTGCTTTCTCAAAGGAGGGAATCTGAAAAGGAGTTATTGTCTTTTATATGCTATTTTATGGGTTGAACAGAGGAGGAATGGCTGCCCAAGGAAATGCTGAGAGCTGCTGTAGATGCCCTTTTTCATCGCTCTCGCTTATTCTCTCTCTCGCTCTTTCTCTGTGTTTACCATTCGTTATGTCTTTCTCTCTCACTTTCTCTTCCACTTTGTGATATTCTCTCTCTCTTTCTCTCACATTCTCTCTTTCTTTCTCTCTCTCTCTCTCTCTCTCCCTCTCTCTCTCTCTCTCTCTCTCTCTCTCTCTCTTCTCTCTCTCTCTCTCTCTCTCTCTCTCTCTCTCTCTCTCTCTCTCTCTCTCTTCTCTCTCTCTCTCTCTCTCTAATCGTGTGTGTCCTCCTCCTCCTCCACTTCTTCTCTCTTCTTTATTTCTTCTTCCTCTTCCTCTTCTCATTATCTCCCTCCTCCTTCAACAACATATCCTTTCCTTTCCTTCTTCCCGCTTCTCTTCTTCCTGCTACATTCCTCCCCTAAATGGTTTCATAAGGAGCGCAAGATCGATAAGCGAAGCAAAGGGATTCTGACGTGAAATGTGAAACCCTTAAAGATCACTTTGTAAGTTCTTTTTAGAAAATGAATACATCCTGGAAGCCTTCTGTTATCATCATTATCATCATCAATGTCATCATTATAATTATAAATATGATTATCATCATCATCATTATCATCATTATCATCATCATCATCATCATCATCATCATCATCATCATCATCATCATCATCATCATTATCATCATCATCATCATTATCATCATCATCATCATCATTATCATCATCATCATTATCATCATCATCATCATCAACACCACCACCACCACCATCTTCGTCGTCGTTGCCATCATCATCACCGTTATTATTTTTATGGATATATTTCTCACACGCACTCGGACACATTTCCTTGCTCTCATTCCTTCCCTCTCTAACTCACTCATTCACTTACCCAGTCACTCACTTACATAAACACGCTGTCTGTTTGTCTGTTTGTTAGTATCTGTTTTTCTGTCTCTGTCTATATGTTTGTTTGTTAGTTTCTGTTTCTCTTTCTATCTACCTGTCTCTCTTCCTCTCTCCCTTTCTCCTTCTCCCTTTCTCCTTCCCTTCCTCAATCTATCTATCTCATGCACACGCACGCACGCACGCATCATTCCATCTAGGTTTTGATGAAGCCTAAGTATTTCCCAATATTAAAGACATTTCTGAATCGCTGTAAAAATCTAGCACATCATTTTATTTTCCCCAAAGAACAAATTCCCTTCACAGCCAGAGACTTGAGGAAAGAGGGTAATATACTGGCGAGCGAAACGCACACGAACGCACACGCACGTACACACGCACACGCACACACACAAACGCACTAGCAAATACATTCTTCATAACAAATAAAGTTGTCATTATCCATCACCTGAGGGAGGGGGGAGGGGGTAGAGGGAAGCGGGGGAGGGAGGGGGGAGGGGGACCAGACGCGTAGCCTTTTCTGCTCAGGGTTCTTGCTCGGCTTTTATGCTGTGTTTGTTTCCTTTGTTTTTAGGCGTTTTGTTGGCTCGTTTTGTATTTGTTTTGGGTGTTTTCATGTGTTTGGTTCTTGCTTAGCGCTTTTTATTGTTCGTTTGTAAGTCTCTTCTTTTATTCTTTTTCGTCTCGTCCTCTCTCTCTTCTCTCTCTCTCTCTCTCTCTCTCTCTCTCTCTCTCTCTCTCTCTCTCTCTCTATCTCTATCTCTATCTCTCTCTCTCCCTCCCTCCCTCCATTCCTTCTCTCCTTCCCGCTCTTTCTCTCTTTCTTTCTTTCTCCTCCATCCCTTCTCTCCTTCCCTCTCTTTCTCCTTCGCTCGCTCCTTCCCCTTCTCCCGTTCCTAAATTAGATATCAGTTTTCTTCCTGCATAGCCCGGCCCGCTTCCTCCGTAGCCACTTAAGTCTCCGAAGTATATCAGTCAAGAGTGATTTCCTCATCCCACTCTTTTCTCTCTCTTTTTTTCGTGTGTTCGTGTTTTCTTCTTTGGTTTCTCTTTAGGTATTTTTGCTTTTATGTACTGTTTGATTGTTCGTTTTCTTTCTCGTATTTCTCCCGCCTTTTGTTCTTTATCTTTCCATTTCTCATTTTCTCTTCTTTTTTTTTTTTTTCTTCTTTTCCTTTCTCCCTACTTTTTCTTCCTCTTTCGTCCTATATTATTTTCTTATCGTCCTTTATTTCCTTTTTTCTGTCTCCTCTCTCCTTCTCCCCTTTATTCTGCTCTCCTTCTCCCTCCTCCCCCTCTTCTCCTCTCTCTCTCTCCTCCTCCTCCTCCTCCTCTCCTCCCTCCTCCTTCCCCTCCTTCTACCGAACTTTTCTCCTACCCTGCCCTTCCGCTACTACCTGCCTCTACCATTTCCTTTTTATTACCTCTCTCCTCTCTATCTCTTCTCTACATCTCTCCTCCTCCCTTCTCTCGCTCGTCTCAACTTCCATCCTTCCTACTCCTTCTCCTCCTCCTCTCTCCTCGCATCTCCTCTCCATACTCCTCCTCTCCTCCTTCTTTCTCCTTCTCCTCCTTCTTCCTCCTCTTCTCCTCCCCTTCATCCCCTCCTGCACTTCCTCCATGCTGCTCCCTCCTTCCTCTCCTTACTCTTCTCCTCCTCCTCCTCCCCTCTCCTCTCCTCCTCACTCCTCTCTCCTCTCCTCCCCTCCTCCTCATCTCCCTCATCCCTTTCCATCTCTTCTCTCCCCTCTTCCTCCTCCTCCACCTCCTCTCCTCCTCCTCCTCCTCTCCTCCTCCATCTCCTCCTCCATCCTCCTCCTCCTCTCCTCCTCCTCCTCCTCCATACTCCTGACCGACTTTACGAATTATACTACACACTGCCAGGTTTCCGCAGATAATGAGCTGCTAATACAAATTATTTATTTATTAGTGTGATTATATAGATTTTTAAAATTTCGTGCCCTATTATGCAGTGAATAGGAACTTCACTTGACCTTTTTTTTGGGGGGGGGAGGGGAGCCGTAGTAAATGCCGTTGTGATTGGATTTTGAGTCGTGTATATTCTAACAAGTGGAAATACTTTTTTTTTTTGAGGGGTGGGGGGGGGGGGTTATGCCCCACCCTTGACTGTAATCAAATGGTGGATAAAATATTTTGATTACATATTCAAGTTTAGCATATAGAAATAACCGTATTTGCCTCACAAGATGTATAAGCAATCTAAATATGTTTTTATTTCTTTCTTTCGCACCTGTCAGTCTGCAAATCAGTATTATGACACATTAACATTCCCTATTATTATATTCACGTTTCACATACAAAGATATGAAATTAAAAATAGATGCATTAGACTCACGAAATATATGAAGGAAGTTTTTTTAGTCGTCCTTGCTAACCTGTAAATCAATATTATGACACATTAAAATTCCCGATTTCTGTTGTTATGGCCCTAATGTACATTGGATTTACTTTTGAATATTCACAGTTATTTGTATCTGATTTCAAATAGTTGATTGGAAAACCTGGTTATCTGGAGAGACCGGGATTGGGACACGGGAAGCCACGCACATGTACACACTGTGCAAGGAGATGTACGTGTAAGCAAAGGTGCTGAGATTGGCCAAAACGAGCTCTTAGGAGTAGACGTAGATTCGCTCCTTGGTGAATGCGTAGATGCATGTGGATGTGCGTACACGCGCTCAACACACGCACACGCACACGCACACTCACACGCACACTCACACGCACACGCACACGCACACGCACACGCACACGCACACGCACACGCACACGCACACGCACACGCACATACACACACACACACACACACACCCAGACGCACGCACGTATGCACAAACACGCATATGCACGCGTGCTTTACTTGATGAAAAATCAGTCATTTTCTCCTCTTTCATTCACAAAAGAACGCCATTCATTTTCAGGTTAACTGCCCGCATCTCATCCCTTCCAAAGCGCTGGTACTTTGGCCTTAATGCTATCCATCCATTGCAATCTCAGAAGTGACAAAGGCGATTCCCTTGCTCTTGGTAATATTCAACTGACGAAGGACAACAAACTGAAATAGTGGTGGTAATGGTAATGATGTAAGATATTGATGATGATGATGAACGCGATGATAATGATAATACTGCGATATTGACGATAATGACCCATGATGATGATGATAATGCTAACTTTGATATTAATATATAATGATTATAACTATGGTGATCATAATGAAAACTATGATAAGAACATTGATAATGATAAGCAATACTGATAATGTTTATATTGATGAATGAAAATCACAAAAAATATAAATAAATTAATAAGAAATTTATAATTTCATATGTAAATGAAGGTACAACAAAGGCTGTTTAAAATGGACAAGCTAGTGAATCACTATTAAGTAATTTCACAAACTAATTACATAAAGGCAGTGTCGCTGAGGAAGTTAGTGCTTCTTTTCTTTCTGTTTTATAGTATGTGCAGAAACGTGAAAGTGTTGAGGTCATGCACAGCCTACATTTGAAATGTCCATTACAGTCTTATGTTAAGAATCTCTCTCTCTCTATCTATATCTTTGTATATATGTATTTATTCAACTTTGTGTGTGTGTGTGTGTGTGTATATATATATATATATATATATATATATATATATATATATATATATATATATATATATATATATATATATATATATATATATACGTACACATCGAATGTTATATTTCGAATATTTAGTATTTGTTTTCTGCTCCAATGAATTCGTTCAGCGAATGTTTATTCGCTGAACTATTTCTATTATATAGTATTTAACTCCTATAGTAATTGCAGTGCATGCGTTACCACGGGGCAGAGCGCTCGAAGTGCTATTAATCTTTAAACAAATAGTTGCATAATAAAATCGTACAAGGCTCCCTATTGCAAATTTGATCATAAGGACGGTAAAATGATTAACAAAAAGGACAATGGTCGTCCGTAGCGAGAGCCGGAGTACGACTCGCGGAGGTCGTTGCTACTACCATCAGAAAGTGTCCCTGGCTGTCATGTTGGGGAAGGAAGGAAGACGGAGTACGTGGACATGGTTTTGATAGTGTCGTAAAATGTTTCAAGGTGATGTGGCTGTGAGACGTGTGTGCAAGTTAGGTACAGGTGTGTGAGGGAGGGACGGAGGGAGAAGGGAAGGAAGGAGGGTGGGTGGGTCGGATGGAAGGAGCGAGGGAGGGACGGAGGAAGGAAGGGAAGGAGGGGTGGGAGGGACGGATGGGAGGAGCGAGGGAGGGACGGAGGATTGAAGGGAAGGAGGGTAGGTCGAAGGGAGGGACGGATGGAAGGAGTGAAGGAGGGAGGGAGGGAGGGAGGGACGGAGGGAGGAAAGGAAGGAAGGTGGGTGGGTCGGATGGAGGGAGGGAGGGAAGGAGGGTGTGTCGGTAGGAAAGAGGGGGAAAAGATTAGGAAAGGGATAGATTGGAAAGGAAGAAGGAGGAAGTGAGGGAGGGTGTTCGGGAAGGAGGATGAAAGGCATAGATTGGAAAGGAGGAAGTGAAGTAAGGTGTTAGGGAAGGGGGAAGAAGTGGAAAGTAGAAACAAAGGTGGGGTGGAACAGGGAAAAGGGAGAAAGAAATAAGAGGAAAAAGGGGAAGAGAGAATAGGAGAAAAAAAAGAAAGGAGAAATATACAAGGGAGTGAGGGAATGTTATTGTTCCTCTTCCAACGAGGACCTCACATGCCCTGAAAAAGAAAAGTAGACCGATCTCATACACTTTGCAAAACAAACATTACGTAATTATTTGTTCATCGTTAATATTCGAAGAAGCAGAAGGTCTTTTTTCCTCTTCCTCACGCCGCGTCAAAACACTGTATACCCATTTCAAAATAGTATATCATTAAGGGCTTTAAGAACACTTTTTTTTATTTAGTTTTGCTGCATGGAAAAAAAATGGAGAAAGGTAAGGATGAAATTAAAATCCGATTGAGAAACAAAAGATTTTACAGAATCATTATCTGCATTGCAAAAGCAAGAGATCATCAGATAAATTGCAAATCATTTAGGACATTAAAATTGATATTGTTTCCACTCGTGTTGCTTTGCATAACGAGATAAACATTAAGTAAAGACGAAAATAATAAGAAAATCCAAATCACAAACAAAATAACACGCACACAAATATCTTAGACATTATCTTTCGTTTTATCAGAAAGACATAATCAGATAATACGCGAATATATAAAAGCAAAATGGAAATTCGTCCCATGCCGACAAATATGAATTATTTACGACGCTCTTTTCCCATTCATGTCAAGGGCGAAGATGACGACATCAAATCTGGAGTTGTTTTGGGAGAGGATTCAGCGGAGGCAAACTTTCTTGTGTGTGTGTGTGTGTGTGTGTGTGTGTGTGTGTGTGTGTGTGTGTGTGTTTGTGTTTGAAGCGGCGAGGGAGAGTAGGATGAGATGATAGGGGAGGGAGAGAAAGAAGTTGACTTGGGGAGGGGTAGAAAGAAGAGGAAAGGCGAGAGAGAAAGACGCACGCGCGCGCACGCAAGGGGTGGGAACGCGAACCTCAATACCTCACATGGATCTCAAATCGACCACAAACTGCTCGAGTTTAGGTAGCAGGGGCGAATAAGGGTGGGGAGAGGGGTGGATGGGGGGGGGGGCATTTATTCACCATCATGTCAGACGGCAAGGCGGGATGGTCGTGTCCGTTAGTGATAGTGATGGTCATTGTCAACACGGCCCTGTATGGTGGTCATAACTGGCGTTGTTGTCATTGTCAGAGGAAAGAGAACGACGGCGTAGCGGTCAGCTTGTATTGTGTCGCTCACCTGCTGTCATACGCAGACCCCAGGGATGGATGGGAGAGAGGGGGGGGTGAGTGTGGACGTGGAGGAGTTTGTTGGAGTTGGAGTGGAGGTGGAGTTGGTGGAGTGGAGATGGGAAAGGCGGGTGGAGTGGGGTGATATAGACTGCGATTTTAGGGATGTTG
>NC_051427.1:30109700-30114700 GCF_015228065.2 Penaeus monodon | reverse complement strand
CAATTTCTCGTTTCTCCTTCTCTTCTGTTTCTCTCTCCTTTCCCTTGTTTCTTTTCCATTTCTTTTGTTCCCCTTTATCCTCTTCTTCGCTTTTTTCTCTGTCTCGTCTATCTCTCTTCATCTTCACTACCTTTTTCTCTTCTCTTTTTCCTCCTCCTCCTCTTTCTCTGTATTCACCTCTCCGTCTCCTCCTCCTCCTCCTCCTCTTCTTCTTCTCCTCCTCCTCCTCCTCCTCCTCCTCCTCCTCCTCCTCCTCCTCTCCCTCTCCTTCTTCCTACTCCTCATTATTCTCCTTCTCTCCCTTTTCTTTGCATTCTCCTCTCCTCCTCTCTTCCATCTCTCTCCATCCGTTATCCCCCGTCCTTTATTCCCTTCTTAAAAGCATCCATTAGTCTTTCTCTCGGGGGTTCTGACTTCTCTTTCCCCTTCCTCTTCCGCTTTCTCTTTTCTTCTCTCTTCCTTCCTTCGCCCTTTGTTATCGTCCTCTATCCCTCTTCTAAAAAAAAGGAATGTCATTAGTGTTATGTATGATTTAGGCTCTTCTTTTTTCTTGTCTTTTCTTCCTTTTTATCTTTCTCTTTCCTTCCTCTTATTTCATTTCCCCCTTTTGTTCGTCGCACATTTAACGCTTTCTTTTCGTGTGTTTTGTCTCCTCTGTGTCCATCTTTCACTTTCCCATTTCCCTCTGCCCAGTCTGAATCTCTCCTTGTTTTTCTCATGTGTCCCTTTCATTCCCCTCCCCCCTCTTCTTCTTCTTTGTTTTCTTCTCTTCTTCTTCCTCCCTTTCTCCTTCCTCTTCCTCCTCCTCCTCCTCCTCCTCCTCCTCCTCCTCCTCCTCCTCCTCCTCCTCCTCCTCCTCCTCCTCCTCCTCCTCCTCCTCCTCCTCCTCTTCCTCCTCCCCCCCCTTCGAAACCACCCTTCGCCCCAGCCCTTTCCATGCCCGCTCATTTTATTATGATGACACTAACTAGGGGGAGGGAAAAGAGGGGAGAGAAAAAAGGGGAAATAGGGAAGAGAAAGGAAGGAGATATGAGGGGGGTAGGGGTAGAGGATGGAGAGCAAGGGGGGGGTGGTGCAGAGGGGATGGGAAGAGGGGTTGGAATAAAGAGAAGGGGAAACAGAAGCGAGAAAGGAAATCAAGGAGAGTGAGGGGAAGTGGGGAGACAGAGGAGGGTGAGTGTGTTATGAATCAGGGATGAAATATAAGAGAAAGGGGATAGATGTGGAGAAGGAAGGAGGAAGAAGAAAAGTAGGAGGAGGAGGAAGTGACGAAGGAAAACGAGTTGGGGTTGGAGGAGGGGAAAATGGGAGTTTCAAGAAAGTGAGGGGAAGGGAAGGAGGGGTTGATGGTGGGTAAAATCGAGGAAAGTGAGGGGAAAGATAGGGAACTGATAGTGTGTAGAACCAGGAAGGTGAGAGGAAAAGAGGGAAGGAAAGAGGGGAAATTGATAGTGAGTAGAATCAAGGAAGTGAGGGGAAGGGGAAGAGGGGAAGGAGGTTGATGGTGGCAGCTTTTCACGAGTGGGTTTGATTGATCGTAAAAGAGTATCTCTGCCAAAGTTTATACGGGGCCGGAGATCTGCGCTGAGTCACTGATGCTTCGCCGATAGATGGCGCTGAAGATACTGCCGCCTTTTTCCTTTCGTTATTTACCGATTTGTTATAGCTATTTTTTGTTTTCGTTGATCTTTATATTTTTTATTTGATTATTTCTATTTCATTCCTTTTCCTTGCATTCTGTTTCATTCTGTTTTTACTTTATTTTTTTTTATCTCATCCTTCGTTACATTTAACGTATTTTATTGCTTTCTGTGACCTTCATTATGTTTGTAATATCTATATTAGCACCTACACACACACATACACACACACACACACATACAATATATATATATATATATATATATATATATATATATATATATATATTAATATTTATTTATTTTATGTGTGTTGTGTGTGTGTGTGTTGTGTGTATATATATATATTTATATATAGTTTTTGTGTGTTATTGTTTGTTGTGTGTGTGTGTGTGTTGTGTGTGTGTGTGTGTGTGGGTGTGTGTTGTGTGTGTGTGTGTGTGTGTGTGTGTATATATATATATATATATATATACATATCATACATATCATATTTATTATATATATGTTAATATGTACATATATAGTATATATTGATATATTATATATATATATATATATATATATATATATATATATATATATATATATATATATATATATATATATATATATAGTATGTATATGACTGCGTTTTGTATGCACGTATATCGTATAAGTTTACTTATCATGTTTCTCTTTTATTTTTTGCAGGTATGGATGATGAAAATAACTGAGGCACCATCAGTATCGTAAGTATATATAGTACTAACACATACGCGCGCACGCACGCGCGCTGTATGTGAATGAATGTATGTGCATCATGTTTCTTTACATATTCCTCCCGTGAATATACCTCCTGTTATATATATATTTTTTTTTTATATCTATTTTTTTATATATATATTTTTTACAGCGTCACACAACGGGGTCTCGATCACAGTCTCTTTAGCGATATTTCATAACGTCATTGTTACATAAACGGTATAAATATTTTACGTACAAAAGGGCAGGGCGAGTGGAGGACACAATGATTTACTGCTGCTTTGCGAGTTATTGCTGCCCGGCCAATGGGGCATTGTTGTGGGGGGGGGGGGTGCAGGGCGGGGAGGGCGCGGACTTCCGGAGGGAAGGGGGGGATTGGGAGGGTAAGGGGAGATGATTTTTAGAAGAGGAGGGGGAGCAGGGGAGTGGAGGGGAGTAAGACGATTTTTAAAAGGGGAAGGGGGTGGAGTAGAAAATGCGGGGAAGTAGGGTGCGGGTGACTTGCAATAGTAGGGGGAGTATGTTGAGGTATAAGGGGCATCAGAATCAGAATCAATTAATTTATTTAGCCAAATGTTACCACGTGCAAAAATCATGATATCAAATATAGTGTGGCTGAGCCCTCCTGGAGTTAAACTCTTTTCGGAAGACCCCTGGTAAATTAATTATTGCTGTTGAACGATAGAGTTTATAATAGCAGCATAAGAATATATACATATAACGTAGGTTATGAGATGCATTACACTTATACACATATTTGAACTAAACTAGATATTAATGTTTTACTTAATAATTTAGCCATGTTAGTAGTCTTCTTGTATATCACTACAAATTTATAACACCGACATAACCGGCAATTTTAATCCTAAAGAACTGATTAGAATAGATTAACATAGTACACATTAACATATATTTAACCAGTTACAGGGCACGTTGGGAGTAGAAATATTGTTTCAGTGTTTGTTTAAAACAGTAATGTGCAGTTTCTGATTCTCTTTGGAAGATTATTCCATGATACAAGATATGATCTTGTGACTGTTTATATCTCATCAGCCGTGTAGTTATAGTGTTTGTATATCTTGTCACACCCCTTTTATTTCCAATGGCGTTAAACATTTCCAGGGGGGGGTGTACAATTATAAACGTCTAAGAAGCAACAGTAAGTATATATATTTCAGTCTGTTGAGATGTAAAAAGCCATCTTTTGTATGGTCATATTCGTTCGGTCCTAAGGTGGCTCTTATGCCTCGCTTTTGAATTATAATTAAAATCTTTTTATGTTTGTACGAGTTGCAATAGGATTTGGCCATTTGTTAAGTACGGGTAAATTAAGGAACTGCATAGGCAAAAGGTAGAGCCTTTGTGCCTGACACTTGTTTTGTAGGATAAATCAACCCACACAGTTTACTTAATTTGAATATAGTTGACGAGGTTAGCATCCAAATTGAAAATCTAGGCAAATACAAAAAAAAAGTCTTTTAATGAAGTACGCCCTTTTCTACTGGCGGATCTGAGAGTGAAACTGCTTATTTCTGTGAAAAGGATATGATGAAATTTTTAAAAGATTTAGTCAATTTCTTTATGCAAATCCAATTCCCGATATTCATTCGTTCATTATTGGTTAGATTTATCAATTCATGTAGCTGAGGTATATGGACATGTGTCATTGGCATAAATAGTAAACTTTAATCTGCCAGCATTGATCATGTCATTGAAATGGTGTGGAGTGAGGGGGAGAAGGGGAAAAGGGGTGACGGGAGGGAAATTGAAATGAGGGGAGAGATGGGGGTTGTTAGGAGATAAGGGAAAAGATGGGTTAGGGGGAAGTTGGTTTGGAACAATGATAAAGATAAGAGTAATCACAACTTTAATAGTGACAGATAAAAGTGGTGCGATTTTTTATGAGGTTGAAAATGAAGATGAAGAAAAAAGTTAGTGGGATAGACATTGACGTTGGAGATGATTAATATATATTATTAAAACGACAGATAGCAATATGAATAACTAACGAAGGCAGTAAATGACTAAATGATATCAAATTCAATTAATATAAATCAGGTACAAATGTCATGAAATATTTTTTTTTTACATCAGGGGAGAAGAGAAGATATTAAAGAAATAAAAATGAAAATAGAGAGGTTAGAAAATACAGGCAAGACAGCCAAGAAAGAATCCAGGGATGGGCGTGAAACGGGGAGGAAAAGGAAAAGAGGAATAAATGTCAGACGAAGAGAGCCACTGATAGAAAGGAAAGGAGGGAATTGGCACGCTATTGGTATTTTTCTTTCGCGCTCTCTTGTTCTCACTTTCTGGCGAGGTTTCTCTGTCTGTTTGTTAGATGTGATTAGTTTTCTTGTTTTGAATGTTTGTTTCGAGTGCTTTTCTCTTGTTTTATTTACTCTTGTCTGTCTGCTCTCTCTCTCTCTCTCTCTCTCTCTCTCTCTCTCTCTCTCTCTCTCTCTCT
This sequence comes from Penaeus monodon, assembly GCF_015228065.2. Lineage (NCBI taxonomy): Eukaryota > Metazoa > Arthropoda > Malacostraca > Decapoda > Penaeidae > Penaeus > Penaeus monodon. The sequence continues at coordinate 30,109,852 of NC_051427.1, read as the reverse complement.
CTCTCTCTCTCTCTCTCTCTCCTCCTTCTCTCTCTCTCTCTCTCTCTCTCTCTCTCTCTCTCTCTCTCTCTCTCTCTCATTATCTGTCCATCGTTTTCGCTCCACACACAACCAAACGGTTTCTTCTTTCGTATGTGTATGTGTACATGCAC
>NC_051427.1:30094700-30099700 GCF_015228065.2 Penaeus monodon | reverse complement strand
TTTACGTTGCACAAACTCCCTACCATGCATGTGCAATAACAACCTCTACGTCAATCGAGCAAAAATGTGAAAGCATTATTAATTGTCGACAGTTTAATGGCGTTGGAATGAGAGCTTTATCTTCGTTTAAACACAGAGACAAAAGTATAGTTATATTTCAGATACAATTAGTTGTGTTTGCTTTGTACATTATCATTGCTATATAGTGCAGTCACTTGATCGCCACTACATTTTGTTCGGACTTCAGGGCGTGTACGTGTATTATGTTTCATTTGCCACGTGTATTTTTTGCGTTTCCTTTTTCATTAGTATTTTTATTACTGTTGGTGTTGACATTATTGCCATTATCGTGATTGTTATTATTGTTGTTTTGTTATTTTTATTATTATTAATGTTGTTGTTGTTTCTGTTGTTGTTGATGTTATTATTATTAATAATATTATTATTATTATTATTATATTATTATTATTATTATTATTATTATTATGATGATGATGATGATGATGATGATGTGATGATATTATTATTATTATTGTTATTATTATCATTATTATTATTATTATTATTATTATTATTATTACTATTTGGTTCTGGTCCTGAGGAGTATGGATCCACCTCTGAGCCACTCTCCATTATTATTGTTATTAATATTATTATTAATATTATTATTATTATTATTATTATTATTATTATTATTATTATTGTCATTGTTATTATTATCATTGTTATTGTTTTTAGTTTTATTATCCTTATTATCCTTATCATCCGTATCATCACCACCAATGCAACTGCAGCTCCTGATACAATTATCCTCATTATCATATCACTGTTATTGTTATTGCCATTTTCGTTATTGTTTCCTGTTGGCTTGAATGTCCACACTACAGTATTTACACCCGCGCATTGATTTACCTCGGCAGTTTGTCCCTCTCTTCCCATGGATTACACCACACCCCTGTCCTCTTTCACTAGTCGCTGCAGTAATTAACAGTCCCTCGCCTGCCATTAACAAGCCCCCGGACCCCCTCCCACCCCCAGCTCCTATCCCTATCCCCCCCGATGACATATCTCTTCCCCTTGCCCGCAAAAGACGGTGCGATTGTCACGTCGCTCGTTAGGTAAGGGGGTTGAGCTTATGTCACGCTGTTGCTGTTTTGTTGTTGTTGTGGTTGTGCGTGTTGTAGTTGTCGTTTTTTTTTGTATTAGTATTGTAGTTGTCGATGTAGGTGTGTTGGTGATAATATCTTCGTTGTTGTGATATTTTCTTTCATTGTCATTGATGTGTTTTGTTGGTAGTGCTGTTGGTGTCATGCCGATCACTGTCGTTGTGCGGTGTTGTCAGTGTTCTTACCACCGTTTTAATGGTGTTGTCACTGCTGATGCGGTGGTGGCGGTGGTTGGAGAGCAAGTAATATTTCTGAGTTTCTGATTTTTTTTTCTGCTTTTGACTCGAGGTTAACTCCACCTTTGCTGATGAAACGACGGTTTTTAGCGTGACGGGTTTCGATTATGATCCGCTTACTTACTTACTTTGAATCATATTTGTTTTTACGTTTTTATTTGCTTACGTTTGTGTTCAGTTTTACTTGTGTCTGTATTGTTCTGATTTATATTTAATGTCATTTTTTGTTTACTTTTGTATTTAGTTCTACTTGTTGTTATATGTATTTATTCATCATCATCGTTAAAAAAATATTGAATTTGTTTATACTTAACGTCGTATTTTATTTCACTTTATTTATTTACTTCTTTATCTATTTATTTTTATCCATTGCATAGTTTCTCGAGTTGTTTATATTTTTGTTCATTTCTGAATTTGTTCATCATAATCGCCGTTGGTCAAACAAGTAACATTGCAAAATATAACATTTCATTTATTAATACTATTACAATTTTTATCCTAAAAAAATAACACCCGGCTACCATTCCATAATATATCAATTCATATATTTATTAATAACATCTCATAAAAAAATAAAAGCTAGTCTCCAGCAAACATATTACTAATATCAGATAAGTTTATTTATGTATGTAATTATTTTTAACGGACCAAAAATAAAATTCCTCTGACATTACATAACATTCCAATCTGTATTTACTCATTAGGATTACTCGTAATGAATATAAATAAGTTCTTTCCCGGTAGAAAATAGAATTTCACCAATAATCTTTATTAATCCATCATTTATACGTATCTTTATTCGTTATTATAACCGCCCCCCCCCAAAAAAAAAAAAAAAAAAAAAAAAAAGTTTTATCTTGAATTCCTTATCATTCATTATTTATTAATTTATCTCTTCAGTATAATCATTCTCATCCTGCAAAAAGCATAGCAGCGCTTTTACTCATGTTGCTATTCGTTGTTATCATTCTTACCCAGCAAAAGCTAGCATTACACAAGCATTAGATACCATACCATTCAGCTTCATTTTCTCATTGCAAGGTCCTCCTCTTGAGTTTCATGATTATTACGGTCCGTTGCTCTTACTCAAATGGCTTGCAATTTTACCCTCGCAAGCAAGACGATCATCAAAGAGAATCCTCATTTGCAGTCTGGAATAGATATTGATCCCGATGTAGATAACGTACGGTGTTTGTTATGTTATGGGGTCTGCCGTAGAGAGGGGAAAGGGACGGGGTTTGTGGTAGGGAGGGGAAAGGGGGGCAGGGTTTGTTCTGGAGAGGGGAAAGTGACCGAATTTTTCAAGGGGTTAGGTATAGAGAGGGGAAGGGTCTCAGTTTGTTACCGGGGTTGGTGTAGCGAGGAGAAAGTGACCGGATTAGATGTAGAGAGGGAAAGGAGACTACGTGGTATGGGGGCTTGCCGTATTTAATTTGTTGTAGAGAATTTGTTGGTAGCAGCTTCCTAACTGATATCATTCCCACTATTATTAGTGATTATTATCATCATCATCATCATCATCATCATCATCATCATCATCATCATCATCATCATCATCATCATCATCATCATTGCTGCATCGTTATCGTCATCAGCATCATTTATGTTTATATTAGTTTAGTATTTTTTAAATCTTTCTGTCGAAAGTGAAAAGCATTGTAGCATTGTCCTCTTGTTAGAATAAGCGAAACATACTGTTAGAGTGAAGAGGGGGTAGTGTTAGATCTGTTAGAGACAAGAGACAAGCATGATCGACGCAAGCAAAAGGAAAGCAAAAGGAAAGCATCACCAGAAGCAAGAAAGATCAGCGGTAAAAAGCAAGCGAAAACTTTGTTAGACGTAAGAGTCCCCTTTCTTAGAGACAAGAAAGGCCTCTTTAAGAAACAAGGGAGAGAAACCCGTTAAAAGCAAAAGATGGCAACCGTCAAAAGCCAGAAGAAAGAGAAAAGGAAGAAATAACCCTTGACAGGGAGATAGCGCCGTCCAGAGACAGAAATATCAATGGAAGAATGAAGAGGAAAGCAAAGAAAACGTTTTTTTCTTTCTCTTTTTTTTCTCTCGACATCAACATTTTCTTTTTCTTTTCTTCATCGACTTTCTTTATTTTCCTCGACTTTTTTTCCCTCGACATCAACATTTTTTTTTCTTTTCTTCCTCTACTTTCTTTTTTTTCCTCGACTTTCTTTTTTTTTCTCTCCTCGATTTTTTTTTTTTTCTCGAATTTCTTTTTTTAAATCTTTTCTATTACCTGTAAGCAGACTTCAGGAGGAACAAAGCGCCTTCTCGTCAGCACTGTCACTTACACACGCGCGGACATCATGGCCAGATGTGAAAGAACTACGCCACAGAATAGATATCGGTATTGAATAGATATCTTCGGAAACGATTCTTATTAAATCCTCAGAAGAAAGCGCCTCTTTCATCTCTTCGCTTTGAAACGTAAAGGGTATGGAGAGAGAGAGAGAGAGAGAGAGAGAGAGAGAGAGAGAGAGAGAGAGAGAGAGAGAGAGAGAGAGAGAGAGAGAAACGTGTCTGATGCATGAACAAGTTTTTAAAAATGGAAGATAGAATAAAATTCATATCCTTCTCTCCCCCTCCCTCTCCCTCCCTCCACCTCCGTCCCTCCCTCCCTCCCTCCCTTCCTCCCTCCCTCCCTCCCTCCCTCCCTCCCTCCCTCTCTCCCATGGAAGCTACATCTCCTCATAATTATGATCCAGGTAATTCGAACAGCACGGCCACCATTAAACCTTTAGAGTGAAGCGAGTTAACTCTTTGTTTTGAGCCTTTTCTGTCTTTTTCTCTTTGTTTTTTATTCTTTTTCTCCCTCAACGCAAGAGTCTTTTATTGTTAATTTTATTTAGGGTTGTATGCAACAGGAGTGATAGCTTTTATTATTTGATGGTCCACCACGTTGATATAATGGCGAAGAATGTTTCAGTAAGAATAATTGTCGTCTTTATTATCATAATCTACGTCATCATCAGTCATCATCATCATTTTACGGTTCTTTAATTTGAGAATGTGTAGGTAAGAATTTTGGAATTATTGTAGAAATGCTATCCACCTTCTCATTTTGCCTTCTCTCCCCCTCCCCCTTCCCCTCCTCTTTCCCCCTCCTCCTCCTCCTCCTCCTCCTCCTCCTCCTCCTCCTCCTCCTCCTCCTCCTCCTCCTCCTCCTCCTCCTCCTCCTCCTCCTCCTCTTCCTGCATTTACTGTCCTCAGGATGCTTAAAGTTGCCATGTCCATATTACATTGTGAACGTGCCCAAACTGTTTATTTATTTAAGAGTTTTATGAAAGTTCCCTTTTTCAAGAAATAAGAAGGGAAAGTAGAAATTCTAAAAGGGCGGTATTCAGAGCGCAACAATGCAAGCTCAGTGCAACACGCGCGCTCCTGGGGGCTTAGAAAGAGAGAGAGAGAGAGAGAGAGAGAGAGAGAGAGAGAGAGAGAGAGAGAGAGAGAGAGAGAGAGAGAGAGAGAGAGAGAGTGGCGGGGGGGGGGGATGTGGAGAAAATAAATAAAGGGGGTGAGGGGAGAGAGCGAAAGAGGTCAAAATGAAGACAAGAAGAAAGAGACGTATGGAGGTAGGAAAGAAACC
>NC_051427.1:30082200-30092200 GCF_015228065.2 Penaeus monodon | reverse complement strand
TATATCGGCAGGGGTTGTGATTTATCAAATGGTAGTATGGATTAAGTGAAAATTATTATTATTATTTTTTTTTACATCGTGTTTGCTGATGGAAATGTATTCTATGATCATTATTTTGTTCTATATTGTTTAATGGTTACAGAAGTTGTTTTAATATTTACACTGTATGCTGAGTAATGTATTAACAAGGGCCATAACTCTTTGTTGGTAGTTTCTGAACGCAGCTGACGAAAATGCCATTAGATAGGACCTATGTAATAAAAAAAATGTATATGTCATTGACCTGACATTTACAAGGACGCATAACTTACTGAGAATTTTATGAAAAGTACAAAAAAGTATATATAGGATGGAAAGGTTAGAGCAGTCCTTTTTTAACTATGAATGTCAAAAATAGCTGTACAATAGAGTGATTTTTTAAAAGAATAACCAATATATATGTCATGTATTGAGAGCGTTTAGCCACAAAATCTACTGTAATCTGACCAAGGTATGGTACATAGCCGTAGGGATGAAATAAAAAAAAGGGTTAGTAGGGTATTTTTCTGCAATCTATATCTTCCATCTGCTGGGAGCGCTTAGACTGAAAATCGACCATGGTTCGACTAAGATATTTGTGCATTATCTCACTAAACCGAAACTCACTGTCGACTACCACAACGCACGCAAACCTCAACTAAACTCAACACCTCCAGGAAAAAATTATACCAACGCGCAGATTGACACACAACTCATTCTCTTGACACCTGGCGATCGTTTGCTATGTTAGATGGCAATCATTAAAGGTTTATCTCGCCGCTGTTAATGAATGGGACAACCTCACGCTATTACGGGGGAGGAGGAGAAAGGGAGGAGGGGGAGAGGATATAGTGGTGCATGGAGGTTTTATGCTCTGGGGTCAGCATGCAGGGAAGTTCATGTATGTATTGCCAGGGGTAATGCTAATATGAATGTGACGGGTGACGCGTTTTTATGAGGAATATAGATGCTTTGGTAATGATAATGTTTTTGGTATATGATATTACTGATTATCACGGAGGTCATAGAAATAAAACGAGAGTGTAATAATTAAGTTGATACTGTCTTTGCGTAATGTCACTGGATTTCGTAAAATAGGATATTCAGTAATGATATTGATTATTGTAATCTAAGATCGTGTAGCAATGATACTCACGAAGGCGGCAGTAAGACGTTATGAAAATCATTGCAAGGATTATCATGACATGCACAGATTATTATGAATTTAAATTACGTTATGACACAGGGAATATGCAGATATTACTTCACGTCACTGCGAGGCAAAACTTCATACAAGAAGGAGGGAGAAAAGGAGAAGGAGAGGGGGTAAGACAAGCAGGTAAGCAGAGAGGTAAACAAGGAGACAGAAAACAAGGAGGCAGGCTAGCAGACAGGACAATAAGCAAGCAGAAAGATAATGGACAGATAGGTAGACACACCCAAAATGAGACGGACAGACAGACAGACAGGCAGACAGACAGACAGGCAATCAGATAGAAATGACAAAAGTAAAAAGACAAAAACGGAAGGAAAGAGAGACGTAGACCAAGAAAGAGATAAAAAACAAAAAAAAAAAACAGACATAGACGGAGATACGAAGAACGGAAGAAAACAGGCGAATAGTAAAAGACACAGACAAAACAAAGGAGACAGACATGAAGAAAAGACAAGAAAGGGACAGAGAAGAAGGAACACAAAGAATTTCGGAGTGACGTCTGTGTCCATCGACCAAATAGCTTCAAACTCAAACTTAATCTTCAGCCCAATGTCCATGCAATCAAAGCTTCATTATTGTGAACTTTTGCATGTTGGTGGAAAGAAAGTCAAGCGTATTCACAAGTGTCGTTTGAGTTGTTGACGTTTCTTACTATGTATTCACGGTGGGAAGTGAAAGGAACTCGGGCGTTCAGCGTGCGTAATGAAATGTTCGGGCGTGATTTATTGGGCATTTTGTGTATCATGTGGAAAATGTATCCGGTCCTGTTTATAATGGAATCATGAGATGGGTGTGGAAATAGATTTTCAATTTCTGTTGGGGTGATAGTAGTAGTAGGAGTAGGAGTAATAGCAGTAGTAGTAGAACTAGTAGTGTACACTTTTTGTCAAGGACTGACCTTATTATAAATCATGTATACAAATTTAAAAGATTTAGGAACACCATTAAAAAGGAACAAAGCCATAAACTATGATTTGAATAATAGTGATAATAACAATGATAATAATAATAATAATAATAATAATAATAATAATAATAATAATAAATAACAGGAATGATGAAAGAATAAACTGTGTCATTCAGACAAAAATCGCTTTCCTCCCTTCGCCTTTTGAAAGACGCCCCCCCCCCGCACCCACTTCATCGAACGAAGCGAACCCATCATCTCCCGACGAACCCAAAAGATCGGAAGCGAAAAACACAACTCGGGGGAAGGCAAAAGGTTCTGAACCTTCCGAGCCCGGGGGAAAGCTATCACGTTCTCTCTCTCTCTCTCTCTCTCTCTCTCTCTCTCTCTCTCTCTCTCTCTCTCTCTCTCTCTCTCCTCTCTCTCTCTCCTCTCTCTCTCTCTCTCTCTCTCTCTCTCTCTCTCCTTCTCCTCCTCTCTCTCTTCTCTCTCTCTCTCTCTCCTCTCTCAATCTCTCTCTTCTCCCTCTCTCTCCTCCTCTCCCCCTCTCTCTCTCTCTCTCTCTCTCTCTCTATCTATCTGTCTGTCTATCTGTCTATCTTTATATCTCTCCCTCCACCCCCCCCCTCTCTCTCTCTCTCTCTCTCTCTCTCTCTCTCTCTCTATCTACCCATCTATCTATCTCTCTGTCTCTTTTCTTTTTTTCGTCCGCATTCCTGGGCCACGAAAGATTTCAGTGTCACAAGTTTTACTCCGCTCTGACTCGAGACATATTTCTTGCGTGGCTTCGGCCTCTGTGTTGATCGCCTGTCGAGGGGCTCGGGCCTGTTCACTTATGGGAGATTTGTTCAGTTATGGTATTTTTTATTTACTTATGTTTCATTTATGGCAGGCGTACTTCTCTGTTTATGGCAATTTAATGGCAGCTTGCTTATGTACGGGCGAGGACTTCTTGAGAGCTAACTTTTTATGTGAGACTCAATTATTTGTAACAGTCTTATTTTTTTATGGGAAAATTAAGTTACGGTAACTTATTAAAAAAGGTTTGATTTCATAGCTTTCGTAACGCTATTTATCGAAGCCTGTATATTTATGTTTATTTATGCTAGACCACTTCATTAACCTTTTTGATAATGCTAAGTTAATTGACTTGGGCATTAATTAGTTAATTGGATTGACCTATTAATTCTTTTTTTTTATGTTTGTATATTTCTTACGCAATGCTAGATCTGCATTTAAGCAACATTTCTCAATATTTTATATATTTATATATTTATATATTTATACACTGTGTATATAATATATACACAAATGTTCATATATAATGGAAACAAAGGTACTTCTATCAGCATTGCTTTGATTTTGTGTATTTATTTAACATGTTTATTTATTCATTGGACTATTTATTTGTCCATATTTATCCACATATCTGTTGTTGGTTTTATGCAACCCTTCCCTCTCTTGTTTACCTTTGAACCTGTACTGTACACTGTATTTTTATTTTGAGTATTTTGTTTTGATTTTTATGTACGTTTATCTAGTTTCTTTTATTTTATCTTTGTAGTTTTGGATTTGTAGTGTTTTGTTTTTATTGATTTGCTTTTATGGTGTTGTGCCCTTTTCGTGATATATGGTGTGGGATTTGCAGTTTGGTCGGACTTTGTAAACACTAAGTTTGTGTTTTTTTTTCAGTAATGTTTAGATATTTACGGATACTTCTGGTACAATACTTGCTCTCTCTCATAGTTTTGATTTGTTGCTGGTACTTTTAGGATTTTGTTTATCATTATCACCATCATCATCACCATCAACACCATCTTTTATCATCATAATCATCATCGTTATTATCACCACTGTTATTATGACTGTGATATTTATCATTTTTATTATTATCATCATCAGTCATCGTCATCATCCACATTATTATTATTATTATTATTATTATTATTATTATTATTATTATTATTATTATCATTATTATTAAAGCTTTTTGATTACTATTATTGCTGTTGTTGTTGTTATTGTTATTATTATCGATGTGTACACACATCGTCAATTAGCCTCTATTATATCATTTCCCTCTTTCGCCACATACAAACACACACGCATTAATACACACGCGAGTTTTTTTTGCTTTTTTTTTACATCTATCAATCTGTATGAACATCCATTTGATAAATATATTTCCATTTTGAGTCCTACATGGCAGTGAAAAAATGAACAATAGCTTCCGAATTCAAATGTTGAATAAAAAGCCAAGTGCAAGTTTGTTAAACGTTTCAGCTATTCAGAGAACACACCCAATTACGGGTATAACCCATTTAATTTACTCATTTGTTAATGCATCTATTTTTCATTAATGTCTGTTGTTGGCGTTTTCAAATTTGGTGTTGAAAGCTTTTCATTGATTGTGGCTTGGTGGTTTTGATAGGGTTTCGGCTATCAAGCTCTTATTTTTTCTTACCCTTTTCGTCTTTTTTATTATTGTTTATGACATGTTTTATTCCTTCTACTTTTTCGATGTGCAAATATCATTTGGCGTAACTCATATGTGTGACATGACAGACACAACATTTGGCAGTGTTAAGGCCTTGCACGCGCTTGCACCACGCGCACACGCACGCACGCACGCACGATAATGAGGATATCAGCGAAAATATAGCTGTAACGATGACAGTAGAGATGGCTACTGTTACATACACAAGAAAATATTAATCTTAACAAAAAAGGAATAGGGATAAAACGATAACAACAGAGAAGAACAAGAAAGAAAATAATAACGATTAGAGAATTGGAAAACGGCAATAGAAATAGCAGGCAAGAATGAGAAAACGTTGATCAAACAGAAAATGCCGACATTCCACACAAATCTGGCACGAGAGGGGGGTGAGGGGGGGAGCGAAAAAGAAAATGTCGTTTTGGGTCTTCATAATGGAATTTGCCGAACGAAAACAGGAGTCAAATTTGAATAAAAGTTTATAGTAGAGCTACGGCACTGAATTACTAAAGAAAGGGAAATGGGAAGGGAAATGGATGAGTGGAAGTAAGGTTTGAAGAAAAGAATGAAGGATGAAAGAGGGAAAGAGAGAGAGAAAAGATGATAAGGATGGAATGAGAGAGATGGGGAAAGAAATGAAAGGAAAGACATTTCAATAAAAAAGAGAGTTGCGAAAGAGAATGAATGACAAGAGAGGAATGGAATGAGAGATGAAAAGGATGGAATGAATGACGTAGGGAAAAAGAAGCGGGAGCGAGAGGAATGAAATTTAATAAAAGTAGAAGTAAATTAGTAGAAACGCTAAAGAGAAGAAAGGGGATTGAATAAATGAGGATAGGAATTGAGTACGAAAGACGGGAAAGGAAAATGGAAAGAATGAAATTTCAGTAAAAGTTTATTGCAAAATTGCAACAGTGAGTAAATGATAAAAGCGAGAGATAGGAAGGTGAAGCGAGGGAGTGAGAGAGAGAGAGAAAGATTAAGGAATGAGATATTGTAAGTGAGAAAGTAAGAAAAAGGATGATTCATGAAAAGGGCGGTTTATTGTGATAGATAGAAAAGGGTTTTAAAAATATAGGGTAGATATTGTGAGAGATGAGAAGTGAGGCAATGAGGAGGCAATAGAAAGGGAGATAAGGTGAGACACGAATAGGGGATAGAGAAGGCGGGAAGAAGAAAAGCTGAATCAGAGTTAAGAAAAGGAAACAGGAAAGGGAGACACACTGTAAAAGAGACAGAAAGGATTTGAATACAATTGATAAACAGAAGAAAAATAGAAAAGCAAAGAAGACAAATGTACGTAGAAAAAGAAACCAAAAAAAGTAAGAAAAGGTTTAATAAGGAACGTATCGAAGAAACCAAGAGACAGACAAACAACAAACAAACAGGAGAGAGAGAGAGAGATAAAATCAAGACGCCCATCCGAAAAGATGATAAAGAAAGCAAGGCAGCGAGAGGGAAGTGACACGAACTCTTAGCCATCGTCAGCCTCGTGAGCTCGAAGACAAAGGAGCTGTAATGTCTTAAAACTTCCTAACCCCGAGGGACGAGGCTTGATCTTGGGGACAAGTCACCCGAGACTCAACTTGCGCGGAGTTCATGATTATTATTTTTTTTTATTTTTTTTTATATTTTTTTGACTTTTGACTTTTGTATTTCAACGAGCTGGGTATTACAGATTTTTGAGGTGGAGATTTTTTTCTTAATTTTATCACCGCGCACACACACACACACACACACACACACACACACACACACACACACACACACACACACACACACACACACACACACACACACACACACACACACACACACACAAACACACGTGCATAATATATATATATATATATATATATATATATATAATATATATATATATATATATATATATATATATATATATATATGCATTGGCTATATGTATGCATATATGTAAGTATATGTTCTACACATATGCAAACAGATAAGAGATAATCATATCCTGGATGTTGAATAAAAGCTTGGGCCAGTGGCGTTGTCAGGATCAGAGGTGTTCAATATTTAGATCAGGTGCTCAATAAAAGAATCAGTCACCAGGTGAGATGCTGTGATTGGCTGAGCAACAGGTGCAGCGCCGTCTCGTAGCGCTGACGGAGGTAATCATTAAACATGTTCCTTGTCTGGGTCGAGTTTTTTTCTTTCTCTTTTCACCTTTTTTTCTGATTTGATTCTTAGTTTGATTTGTCTTTTTCACGTCCTTTTTGTCTGTTTACCCGGTATCCTTGCTCCTTTCTTCTCTCTCTTTCTAACTAGTTTTCTCTCTCCATCTTTATCCCTCCTTCGCTCCTTCCATTAATCTCTTGATCTTCCTCTCCCATCCTCCCCCCTCTCTATCCATCCCTTCTTTTCACTCCATCTCACCCTCCCTCTTCTTCCCTTCCTCTCCCTCCCTATTCCATATTCCGCTTTCATCCATCCCCCCTCTCTCCTTCTTTCTCCATTTCATCCTCCCTCTTCCTCCTCTATCCATTTCTCTCTCTCTCTCTCTCTCTCTCTCTCTCTCTCTCTCTCTCTCTCTCTCTCTCTCTCTTCTCTCTTTCTCTCTCTCTCTCTCCATTTCATCCTTCCTCTCCTTACCTCCCTCCTCCCTCTTCTTCTTCCATCCATCCCCTCTCTCTCCGTCGTTCTCCTTTTCAGGGAAGCAGAGACGGAGCAGGAAGGGGAGCATCCCCCACCGTCCAATATATGATTCCTATTAGAACGAATTAACGGGCAATTCGATGCCAGCTGTGTCGTATCGTCTTTCGTATTTTCCTATTTTCTTCGTATTTCCTTCTCTTCGTCTTCTCCTTGTTAGCACTCTGTTATGTTTTTTTTTTCTGTAGGGGGGTATTTTTTCTCTCTTATTTGTGTAAGGTGTTTTGCATCTTTTATTGTGAGTATTTCCCATTTTTCCTAATTGCTTTTCATTTGCGTTTTCGCAGTTTCTATGTTTATTTTCATTTTGCTATTATTATCATTTTCGTTATCGTTGTCCTTACCTTATCTTTAATATTATCGGTGTTCTTATCACTTTTTACGAATGATATTGCATCGTCAGACGTAATATTACCAGCATTTCCAACATAAAATGCCCATTACTTCCTACCGTTTCCATTATCCGCATTAATTCCAATTATTACCCCTTTATTTTCTCTCTCCTTTTTTTTAATGTTAATGTTTTATTTTTTTCTTTAATACAGCGTACTGCACTCAGTAATCTCATGCGAAACCAGGAAATTGCTTTTACTTTTACCTTGTTGCTTTTTTTGCAGCTCGAAAATTTGCTGAGATTAATATCACTGGGAGAGGAAAGGATGGGTGGAATAGAGTATGCAATGAGAGGCCATAATTGTAGTACATGTGTTCGGGAAGGAGAGGACGGAGGAGAGGGGGGCGAGGGAGGGCGAGGAGGAGGAGGAGGAGGAGGAGGAGGAGGAGGAGGAGGAGGAGAGAAAGAGAGAGAAAGAGAAAAAGGAGGAGGAGGTGGATAAAGAGAAGGAGGGGGAGAAGAAAGAGAAGGGGGAGAAAGAAAAGAAGGAGGAGGAAGAGAGGGCGGAGGAGGGGAAGAGGAGATGGAAAAGGAGGGAAGAGGAATAGGAGGAGAGGGAAAGGAAATAGGTAAGAAGAAGAAGAAGAAAGAAGAAGAAGAACAAGAAGAACAAGAACAAGAACAAGGACATAGAGAAGGGGAAGAAGAAGAAGAAGAAGAATTAAAGGAAAAGAGAAAGAGGGGCAAGGTGGGAGGAAAGACAGAGGGAGTATACATTTAATGAAAAAGTTTCGGTAATTCTCTCTCTCTCTCTCTCTCTCTCTCTCTCTCTCTCTCTCTCTCTCTCTCTCTCTCTCTCTCTCTCTCTCTCTCTCTCTCTCTCTCTTTCTCTCTCTCTTTTATAGCATCAACTTTGTCAGCGTGTTACGAGGTCAGGAGATAAAAGAGGCCAGAGGAAGTTGCGAGCTGTTACGCTTGTCATTTTGGTCACGTGATGCAGTGATAACAACCCTCTTGGCACGAGCAGCGGAAACTTTATTTAAAAATGACATATTTCAAAAAACGGGGGGTGGGGTAGGGTGAGGTGGAGAGGGGGGGAGGAGGGAGAGGATAAGAAGAAGAAGAAGACGAAAAAAAGACTTACAAACTTTGGAAGCTGTTGTGAATCCTTTGTAAAGTCACCCTAGCCAGGGAGCTCTCGCATACTGTTAATTGAGGGCTTGAGCGTATAAATACGACACAACAATAGGCACGAAAACGCGTCCCGGACCTTAAAACTTTCTGAAGTTGACTCCCGCTTATGAATTTTTTTTTTCCCAAGTTTTTCGTTTCTTTCTTGAATCTTAACTCGTATGTTTGCGTGTGTGAGTTTGGACGGTATATGCGTGTGCTTGCCCTCATAGATGCACGCATACATATACACAATTCACTCACGCGTATGTATATATGTATGTATATGTATGTGCATTAATGTATGTGTGTGTGTGTGTGTGTGTGTGTGTGTGTGTGTGTGTGTGTGTGTGTGTGTATGTATGTATGTATGTATGTATGTGTGTGTTTGTGTACTTATGTATGTATGAGTATGTATGTATATATGTATATGTAAGTATATGTATATAATATTGGCAAAGAATTTGGTATCAGGGTATAGCCACGTTTGACAAATATAAATCAAAATTCTAAAATGAATCTCAAGACCATGCTATCACTATTCACATTAAACCCAACACAAGACACGGGATAACAACAATCCTTACAAAACTTTACGAAATGTACAACAACCCCGGAATACGTGTGTCATCGGCAATATTAGCATGAGAATAAGCAATGCATTCAAGACATACGAAATAAGATGGGTCATAACAGGTCATAGCACACAGGATACAGGGCTATGTGTCAGGCTGCAGGCGTGACAGAGTGCCGGTGTGATGGGGATGTCGAGATAACAAAACACAGTGATAATGGTGATGGGAGCATGTGTGCGTGTGCATCTGTGTGCCTTATATCTCCATCCAGGGTTGTTGGCCATTTGCTATGCCCTTCTTTATTGCCTGTTGCGCGCTGACATACTCGCATATGTCGGCTATGCTCTGCGCTTGATGGTGGCGACCCCTCTCTCTCTTGCATATGCTCTATAATTTTCTTACATAACGATCCTGATGTCCCCGCGCCGCCAAGATCGTCAATATTATATTTAGTGGTTGCTGGGGTGGAGTCAGAGGGAAGGGGAAGAGGAATGGGAGGAAAGTGAAGGAGGAAAAGGGAGAAATAGATGAGTAAGCGTATAAGGTAGACGGATAGATATAGATAGGCAGGTGCGTACACAACATGGAATCCGAATTGAAGATA
>NC_051427.1:30062200-30067200 GCF_015228065.2 Penaeus monodon | reverse complement strand
GGGGAAGGGAGGGAGAGAAAGAGCAAGGAAGGCGTTAAGGAAGAAGGAAGAAGAAATGTAAGAGAATGCAGGAAAGGAGAAGAATGGAGGGGAAGGGACGGAGGAAGGTAGAAAGATGAAGGAAAGGAAGAAAACGGAAAGAGGAAAATGGAGAGGACGAAAAAGAAATAAAGTAGGAGAGGGATGGAGGAGGAAGGGGGGGGGGATTCTAAACAACGAAATCGCTATTATTTTCTTAAAGTTAAGAGTAGCAGATTGGAAGGGAAGGTTTAATACGTACGAGCTGTAATTTGGAAGGGATTGGAGACGATAATTTCTAGGGAGAGAGAGACTAACGAAGAATTGATGAAGATGACTCAACACAATTAGTGTTAATACTTCTTACAAGAACATTATATATGTATTTTTAAGAGAGAATGGAGAGATGCAAATCACTTTTCTATACATAACAGAAATGACAACAGTACTCGCAAAAGCAATAATGAGGATATTAATATTGATTATTGAACAAAAATATTAAAAACGGTGACGGTGATGATAATAATGATAACAATAACAATAATAGTAATAATAATAATAATAATAATAATAATAATAATAATAATAATAATAATGATATTGATAATAATGAGAATCATCATCATCATCATCATAATAATAATAATAATAATAATAATAATGATAATAATGATAATAGTAAGGATGATGATGATAACAATATTTTTTGCAGTTGTAATAATAATGATAGTAATAGTAATAATAATTAAATCAATCATAATTATGATGATAATTGTGACAATAATTTTGCGCTAAGCACGGGGAATTACAAAGAATAAAAAGAATCACAAATGTCCACCAACCGAGCCGGCAAGGACGCAAAATAACGAAATTCGTTTTAGAATACTTAACGACAGGAAGACGAACTTGAGGTGATTCTGAAATTCCTTTTGTCAAGAAAATGAGTTTGGTTTAAGATTCCTTCGCGGTCTTGCAGTGACCCCTTTGGCTGACAACGTTTATGTAAATATTCTCCACCAATGAGGGAGGTTCGTGGCATTAGTGGTGCCATCTGTGTGAGACAAGTGAAACAAGATGTGCTGGTCTCTTCCTTTATCTATTAATCTATCAATCTTTCTGTTAATCTATCTCTCTTTCTCTCTCACACGCACACTCGTGCATGTGTGTGTGTGTGTGTGTGTGTGTGTGTGTGTGTGTGTGTCTGTTTATTGTTTATGTGTGTTTGTGTTTGTGTGTGTGTGTGTGTGATTGTGTGTGTGTGTGGTGTGTGTGTGGGGTGTGTGTGTGTGTGTGTGTGTGTGTGTGTGTGTGTGTGTGTGTGTGTGTGTGTGTGTGTATGTGTGTGTCTGTGTGTAGAGACTAGATCAAATTGGAACCGTGGTTGCCAAATATTTAGAAATTCATCAGCAGAAACGATGAACAAATAGTAAATAAAGAACTGAATAATTCCAGGTACATAAGTATGCAGACAACTTGACAGATTAATGAATAAGTAAATGATTTTAGGTAAAAATATTTATGTTCCAGTATATTCAACAGTAACAACCAGACTATTAATTAATATGAAGACAATTAAACATTTCGTTTGTCCAGAATTAAGCGCAAAACTTCACAAATTGGTCGAGTTTTCACTTGATTCGAAAATCGTTATTGCTTATATATAGACTGATTGTTGTCTGTTGCTAGGACATTACACTGTGGTAGACGGACCGCTATTTGTGTTTGCGATGTCACGGAGGAATGGAACTTGGGGTGGCCTATTTGTCATTTCTTTTTCGCCTCTCTCTCTCTCTCTCTCTCTCTCTCTCTCTCTCTCTCTCTCTCTCTCTCTCTCCTCTCTCCTCTCCTCTCTCTCTCTCTCTCTCTCTCTCTCTCTCTCTCTCTCTCTCTCTCTCTCTCTCTCTCTCTCTCTCTCTCTCTCTCTCTCTCTCTCTCTCTCTCTCTCTCTCTCTTCTTTCTCTCCCTCTTCTCACTCTCTTTCTCTCTCTCTCTCCCTCTCTCTCCCCCTCCCTCCCTCCCCCCTCTCCCTCTCTCCCTCCCTCCCTCCTCTCTCTCACTTTCCCTTTCCCCACCTTTCCTCCCTCCATTTCCCTCCTTCCCCCTCTCCCTCCCTACATTCTCTCTACCCACTTCCTCCCTCTCCCTCTCCCTCTCCCTCTCCCTCTCTTTTAACCGCGCCTTCGCAATATAGCGCGGGGGAGAGCGTTGAGTCGCGGCCGAGTCGTGTAGTCTGCCATAAATAACAGTGATATTGCGACGACAACCCCATTACCACGGCACTCCGCCGACATGCCACGGCCAATATACCACACCGGCCGGAGAAAACGGGACCGGATTGAGTGGTAGGTCCTTGTGGTTTCGGTGGGGATGAGGGGGGGGGGCGTGAGGTAGATGGAGGGGGTGGGGAAGGGGTGGAGAAGGGATGTTTAGGGTGACTAAGGAGGAGGTAGGGGTAGGGGGATGAGAGGGAAGTGGTAAAGGGATTGAGGACGAGGTGGGGGTAGGGGGAATGAGGGGGGATGACAAGAAAGGGGTGGTAGGGGGAATGAGGGGAGAAGGGTGAGGGGTCGTCTGGGGAGGAGGAATTAGGGGTAGGTGGTTGGGGGAATGAGAGGGAGGGGTGGTAGGGGGAGTATTGGGGAGGAGGCAGAACGAGAGGTAAGGGGAGGAGGTGGGGGAGTGAATGGGAGGAAAGGGAAGGCTGAAAGGGGAAGAAGAGAGAAGAGAAAGGAGTATAAATAAATAAGGGGAAGAGGAGGAGGGGAACTAGCCGTTGAGGGGAAGGAGGAAAAGGTGATAAGGGAAATGAAGACAAGGGGAGGGGAAGGGAAAGTGGTCAGAGGGGAAGTGGTCACAGGAGGAAAAAAGGGGGAAGATGCAGAGAAGAATGGGGATTAACAGGGGGAAATGAGGGGAGGGGAAGGAAGAGGGGAAATAATGTGGATTGTGAGACTATTTATTTTGCATATTCCCACGTGTTCGGTAAGGAGAGAAAGAGAGAGAAAGATTGAAAGATAGAAAGAAAGAAAGAGGGAGAGAGTGAGAGAGAGAGAGAGAGAGAGAGAAAGAAAGAAAGAAAGAAAGAGAGAGAGAGAGAGAGAGAGAGAGAAAGAAAGAGAGAGAGAGAAAGAAAGAGAGAGAGAGAAAGAAAGAGAGAGAGAGAAAGAAAGAGAGAGAGAGCCAGCCAGCCAGTCCAGTATTGCATATTGCAATCCGTGTTCGTTGCGTCTAAGGAATTTATTGATATTTTATCTTTTTGCAGAGGTGTAAGTTACGTGCTTGGTAAGGCTGGGGAGGGACAGAAAAAAGGAAGGAAGAAAAGGGGAAAAATGCATGAGGGAAGGAGAGAGGGACAAAGAAAGTGGCAATTGGAAAGGAATTTCAAGAGAGGAGGACAAGGATGAGTTAGAGATAGCGAAAGGGAAGAGAGATAAGGAAGAAGGGAAGGACAGGAGAGAAAGATTGAAGTGAGAGAGAGAGAGAGAATGACAAGATGGATGGTGAGGAGAGATAATGATAAGTGAAGTGTGAGGACATGGGCAGAGGCAAGAGAGAGGAAGAAAGAAAATACCGGTAAGAGAAAAAAGGCTAAGATTTCTCTCTCTCTCTCTCTCTCGCTCTCTCTCTCTCTCTCTCTCTCTCTCTCTCTCTCTCTCTCTCTCTCTCTCTCTCTCTCTCTCTCTCTCTCTCTCTCTAAGTCCCTTCCTCTCTTCCTCCTCCTCCCCCTCCTCCCCCCTCTCCCTCTTCTTCCCTCCCTTCCCCCTCTCCCTCCCTCCCTCCCTCCCTCCCTTCCCCCTCTCCCTCTCCTTCCTTCTCCAATTCACGCTCTCTCTCTTTCTCTCCCTCTCCCTCTCTTTTAAGGTTAACACATAAACCGCCACTTTACATACCTTAAGTTCAAGACCCCCCCCCCCCGTTCCCGCATTAGCATAGTAAGTTGTGCGTTATTTTCGCCTTTCTCGAGACCTGTGCATTTGAGGAGCCCGTAGATGTATCCAGGGGTTGAAATATCGAGACGAGCTTCTAATGGCGACGCTAATGAAGACGGATCGGGTCTCATTTCGCCAGATGTTGATGTTCTGTGTTTCCTTAGGTCTCAGCTATACGTCAAAGGGGAACTGGTGATTTTCGAATGAGGAATGATAGGCGTCGGGGGTTCTGTGGTTGCTGTGTATGGTATGCACGTGGAGGAGGACGTGTATGTACTCTCTCTGTCTCTGTCTGGCTGTCTGTTTATGTCTGTCTCTGTGCCTCCCTCTCTCTCACTCACTCTCTCTCTCTCTCTCTCTCTCTCTCTCTCTCTCTCTCTCTCTCTTTCTCTCAACGCGTTTCTCTCTGTTTTTCGCTCTCAATGTCTCTCTCTCTCTCTCTCCTCTCTCTCCTCTTCTTCTCTCTCCACCTCTCTCTCTCCTCTCTCTCTCAACGCGTCTCTCTCTCCCCTGTTTTTCGCTCTCATCTCTCTCTCTCCCTCTCTCTCTCTCTCTCTCTCTCTCTCCTCTCCTTCCTTCTCTCTCGTCTCTCCCTCTCTCTCTCCCCCTTCCCCTCTCCCCTCTTTCTCTCCCACCCCCTCTCTCTCTCTCTCCCACCCTCTCTCTCTCTTCTCCCTCCCTCCTCTCTCTCTCCTCTCTCTCTCTTCCTCCCTCCTCCCCCTCCCCCTCCCCTCCCTCCTCCCTGCCTCCCTCCCTCCCTCAGCCATCAGCGCGTCTCCATCGTCGCCCCGTTGCCACTGATCCCTGCTTTACGATTCTCGATACGGATTAGCGAGGATCATCTTCTTATTCTGCTTGGACGGGTGGAGGACGAATTGGGGAGGGCGAAGGAGGATGAGAGGGATGGAGGGAGGAGGGAGGAAAGGGAGGAGGGAAGAGAGAGGGTGGATGGAGGTAGGGGGAGATGGAGAGGGAAGGAGGGAGGAGGGTCGGTGGGAGAGGGAGGGAAGAGGGTGAGGAAAGGAGAATGGGTGAGGGGAGAGAGAGAGAGAG
>NC_051427.1:30037200-30052200 GCF_015228065.2 Penaeus monodon | reverse complement strand
GGGGGGAAGGGAAGGGGGAGGGGGAGGGAGAGAGGGAGAGGGAGGAGAGAGAGAGAGAGATGGAGAGGCAAAGGCAGAGGCAGAGGGAGTGGGAGAGGGAGGGAGAGGGGGGGAAAGAGGGGAGGGGTGGTTAAAAAAAAGGGGGAGCAGGAGAGGGGAAAGAAAAGAGAGCGGGGAGGCGGGGGTCAAAGGGGGAAAAAGAAGTGAAGAATAGAGACAGAGACAGACAGGGAAGGGGAGCGAGAGGGGGAGCAGGGTAAATCTAAAAGGGGAAAAAGTTAACAAACTTTTTAAACGTCGGATTTCAAGTTTACCCTTTTAGAATTTTGGGGAAAAAAACAAAAAGCCTAAAACCCGGGTTTTTCCCGAGAGCTATTGGGCACTCAATTTTTTAACATGGGAAAAAAAACAGCAGTTTACGATTTTTGCCTATTTTACTAAAATTTTGCGATCCGGCCCGTGTATTTGGATAAGGGGCATTAACGAGCTTTTCCCCTTTTTTGTCTTTAACCCTTTTAAGGGCTATCTCCCCTTCCCCTCCTTCTCTCTCTGTTTCTCTATTTCTCACGCCCGCTCGCTCTTGTTCTTGCTTGCTGAGAGAGAGAGAGGGGAGAAAGAGAGAGAAAGAGAAAGAGAAAGAAGAAAGAGAAAGAAAGAAAAAAAAAAAAAAAAAAAAAAAAAAAAAAAAAAAAAAAAAAAAAAAAAAATAGAAAAGGGGGAGAGAAAAAGGGGAAAAGGGGGAGAGAAAGGGAAAAGGGAAAAGAGAAAGGGAAAAAGGAAAAGAGGGGGAAAAGGGGGGGGGGGAGAGGAAAGGCAAAGGGAGAGAGAAAGGGGAAAGGGAGAGAGAAAGGGAAAGGAAGAGAGAAAGGGGAAAAAAGTTTTTTTTTTTTTTTTTTTGGGGGGGGAGAGAAAAAGGGAAGAGGGGGAAAAGAAGAAAAAGGAGAAAGGGAAGGGGGGGGAAAAGAGAGGGAAGGGGGGGGGGGGGGGAGGGTGTTTAAAATGAAGGAAAGTGGTGAAGGATAAAAAATTTTGTGGGATTTTTTTCAAACTCCCCTATTTTTGATTAAATAAGAAAAGAACAATAAATTTTTAAAAAAAATTAATTTGGAAACCTTTAATAAAACTTTTTGTTTTTTTATTTTTTTTTTTGGGGGTAAGGGGGGGGCTGGGGTTTTGGGTTCAAAAAACCTATAAAAAAATGGAATTTTTTTTTGATTAAAAAGAAAGAATTTTTTCGTGTATTTTCTTTGATTAAAATTTTTTAAAATTGGGGAAGGTGTTAAAATTATTTTTGGGTGGGGTTTTTGAATGCATTATATGGAAGTTACGTTTAATTGTATTGTCGAGTTTTTTGGAAAGGGGGGGGTTTGGGAAAGGGAAAAAAAGATGGAAGGGGATTTTTGGAAAAAAGGAGTTTTTTTTTTTTTTTTTTTTTTCCAGTTCCAGTTCCTTCCCCATCACCTCTTTCCTTCTCCTGCTCTTCCTTTTCTCTACTATTCGTCTTACCTGCTGCCAATACCTTCTTCTCTACTTCCAATTCCTCCTCTTTATCCCCCTTCTCCACTCCCCCTTCTTTTTTTTCCTTCTACCTTTCCCAACTCCCCTTTTTCTTCCTATTCTGTCTCCCCTGATTCTCCCTTCCTCTCCCTTTTCCCCACCCCTTTCCCCTCTTCCCCTTCCCACTTCGTCGTCCCAGTCTCCCTCCCCTCCACGAGTCCCCTGCGCCCTCTCCCTCCCCCTCTCCCCTCTCCCCTCTTCCCTCTTCCCTCTTCCCTCTTCCGTCCCCGCACCCTGCCCCTTCCACCCTCACTCTCCCCTTTCCCCTCCCCTCCCCCCCACCAAAACTCCGATTGAAGCTCCTCATATTTCACAAGGAGACTCCAGGGTGTGTTGGAGAGTTTGAAGGAGAAATCCCACCCCTTTCGAACCATTGTGTTAAGGGTCGGCGCGTGTGGGAGTGAGTGGGGGGGGGGAGGACATGGTGGTGGAGGGAGGATGAGGTGGAAGACGTGGTGGTGGTGGAGAGAGAAGAAGAGAGAGAGAGAGAGCGAGAGAGAGAGAGAGAGAGAGAGGAGAGAGAGAGAGAGAGAGAGAGAGAGAGAGAGAGAGAGAGAGAGAGAGAGAGAGAGAGAGAGAGAGAGGAAGAGAGAGAGAGAGAGAGAGAGAGAGAGAGAGGAAGAGAGAGATGAGAGGAAGAGAGAGTGAGAGAGGGGAGTGGAGAGAGAGAGAGAGTGGGAGAAAGAGAGAGAGAGAGAGTGGGAGAGAGAGAGAGAGAGAAAGAAAGAGAGAAAAAGAGAAGAGATAGAATCTGCACACAATTCGAAAAAAACACAAGAAATACCAAAACTTTAGCAGAAATAAAACCCTAAAACTAATCTAAAAAAGAAAAAGAAAAAAGAAAAAAAAAAAAAATGAAAATTAAAAAAAGCCGATGATGCCTTCCGTGAGAACCAGTGACCGTCAGCAAGTGGAGGAATCTCCGAAGCACGCTACTTAATATTTCATCAACCACGTATTGAATATTGCACGCGTGTGGGTCACAGAGCAGCGTCTATTGGCCACACAGTCGGGACCCGAAACACTACATTGAAATGCTTAAGTAAACGTGGGTTTCATTGCTGATTGTGGGTTTTTGAATTTTTTTCTGATTTTTTTTTTCTTTTATTCTTTTTAATGTTAGAGAGGAGTTATGCCGTGAGATGAGATGGATTGAAATGCAGATGAAGTGGAAATGTCTAAGAAGAAGTAAATTTTGATATTATTGTAAGTCAAGTAGCAGCGTTTAAGCAGTAGATTTAGTTTTATTGCAGATTGAGTGGAATTGTCTAGATAGGAGTAGGTTTTATTGCAGAATGTAGATGGAAGAGGTAGGAGTCCATTCGTTATAGGTTGTAGAGTTTGGAATTGTTTTTGAATGTTGAAAGGGAGGAGTAGAATGAGACGAAATGGAATTAAACGTAGATGAAATGGAAAGGTCTAAGAATAAGTAGATGAGATGCAGATCAAGTGGAAATGTCAAAGTATAAGTAGATTAAATGTAGACCAAGAGGAAACGTCTAAGAATAAGTAGATGAAATGCATATCAAGAGAAAATGTATAAAGGAGAAGGATAAGTAGGCGTGGTTTCGTTGCAGATTCTGAATTTCTGAAGTCGTTTGGGGAAGTTAAGAGAGAGAGGGAGAGAAAGAGAGAGAGAGAGAGAGAGAGAGAGAGAGAGAGAGAGAGAGAGAGAGAGAGAGAGAGAGAGAGAGAGAGAGAGAGAGAGAGAGATGAAATGAAATAGAGAACATCAGATTAACATACCTACAAAAGATGAAGATATGTGTTGTTGTAGATTGGAGAAAGGGATCAGAAAGTGGAAAGGGAGGAGGGAGAGAGGAGGGAGAGATAAGATTCCACACGAAATGGAACACGAGATGAAATGAATGGAAAACACCGCAAGGAAAATGCCTTTAGTAGATGTCAAAAAAAGGTGTACTTTTGCTGTAGATTGTAGACCTTTGAATCATCTTGGAAGATTCCCAGGAAAGGAAAAACGGGATTTAAGATGAAATGGAATACAGGATGAAATGAGATGATATGACGCGAGAAGGGAGCTTCAAAGACGTTATTCTTTCGGAATTATTTAGTGAAAAACGAATGGGAGAGAGGGAGGGGGAGGAAGAGGAAGGAGGAGCAAGGTGAAAATAGCGAAATAAACATTAAACATTTCAGGTGGTTAGTATTTTCCTCTTTATTATTAATCAAAATGTTAATGAATAAATGATAATAAAAAAAATCAAATTCAGATAAAAACCGCTAAGATATAAAGGATTAAAAAGGAGAAAGACGATACCATGATAAAAAGGAGAAAAGCGAAAGGCAAAATAGTGGAATCACTGTTATTCACTATAGATTGTAAATTGAATTGATTAGAATATCTCGGAGACTCGTGCACGGAAGCGAAAGAAGGAGAAGGAATATCGATTTAGAGCAGGTGATTGATTTTATATGTGTGAGCCTTTCGTAAATGTCTTTTCCGGTAAAGTTGTTTTGTTGCTGTTGTTATTATTGTTGTTGTTATCAGTATTATTATTATCATCGTCATCATCACCACCACCAGCAGCACTACTACAACTACCATCATCATCATCATCATCATCACCATCACCGCCACCACCACCATCATCATCATCACCATCACCATCACCAACATCATCATCATCACCATCATCATCATCATCATCATCATCGCCACCACCACCACTATTACCATCATCATCATCATCATCATCATCATCATCATCATCATCATCATCATCACCATCACCATCACCATCATCATCATCACCACCACCACTACCAACACCATCACTCGTCATTACCACCGCCATCGTCATCGTCATCGCCATAATCATCATTATCATTACTGAAACTTTATACTGAGTCATGCAACAAGAACAGTTTCCTGTAGAAGAATAAACTTTTCCAACGCTTATCCTCCCGCCGTTGGATTTCCGTTCCTACAGCACCCCCTGCCTGCCTGCCTTTCCACTCGGCCCTTTTCCACGCAAGCACAAAACAAAAGCAAAACTCCAAGCAGGCCAGGGACCCGAATGGGCTTGATATACAAAGATTGTTACTGTAACTGCATTTCATATCCATGGACAGCAATTATAGCATGGCCGTCGCATTCTCATGAAACTCCACTTAGGGCATTATACTTTCAAAAATATCCCTGGGGCTGCATTCTGATGCGTCCGGTCCCCGCCTGCTCGTACCCCGGGTATCGAGGCTGGGGGAGGGAGGGGGGGGGTGCGTGGCTTCCCCCCTGGGGGATCGGTTCTTTAGAGGATATGGGGGAGGGGGGGGTGCGAGTGAAGGGAGTTGGATTTTTTATTATTTTTTAAATTTCACTATCTACCCTCTCGTTATAAAGATATATATATATATATATATATATATATATATATATATATATATATATATATATATATATATTATATATACTTTTTTTTTAGACTGCCAATTAGCCCAGGTAAACCTCGTCTTTCTTTTTTCATTATTATTATCACCGTCGTCGTTGTCATTATTATTTTCATTTTGCTTTTTAAGGGAATTGAAAGGATCTTTATACACCGGAAGTTGGGAAGAGGAGCCCATTTTTTTCTTGTCCTGCTCCTTATTTCTTCGTTCTTCGCCTCTTCTGTCTCCCTTTCTCTTACTTTTATTTCCTCCTTCCATCCCCTCCCCCTTTCCTTCCTCTCCCTAACGTGTCCGTCATCTCAAACTCTGTTTCTCCCCGCCCTTCCCTTCTCTCTCCCCCTCCTTCCTTCCTTCTTTCCCTCTCCTTCTCCTTTCCCCCCCTCCTTCCCTCCCTCCCCTCCCCTTCCTACTCCCCTCCCCTCCCCACCCCACTCCCCTTCCCTCCCCCTCCCCCCTCCTGGTTCCGGCCGGTTGCTCCCGACGTATGCAGTAAGTGCAGAGAATGGGCGCTTAATGCTCGGATGCACCGCGTTATTATAATCAGAGGCCGAGGTCGAGCGAGACGCCGCGTCGGGAGTCCGGTCGAAGGAGGAGGAGGAGGAGGGGGGGAAGGGGGGAGAAGGAAGGGAGGGTGGCGTTCGATTCTGTTTTTGTTGGGTTTTTGTTGGGTTTGTCCTTTTTTTGTGTGTGTGTTTGCTTGTGGTTAACTGTTATTCGGGTGTTTGTTCATGTTTGTGTTTTCGCATGTGCGTGTGTTGTGCGTGTTTATATATTTTTCTTTTTTTTTGCTGCATTTGTCCTATGTTCTGTTTATATTTGTGTTATGCTACTGCCTGCTTGTTGGTATAGGTTCCTATTCCGTGATTCTGAGAGGTTGTCCTCCCCTCCCTTGGCCTCTCCCTCCCCTCCATTCCCTTCCCTCCCCTCAAATCCTCTCCATTCCCTTGATCTCCTTCCCTCCCTTCCCTCCTTTCCTCCCCCTCCCCCTTCCTCCTTCCCACTTCTAGCTCCTCTCCCTCTCCCCACCCCACTCCCGCCCTTATCCCCCGCCCCCATGGGAGAGTTGATACTCAGATGAAATGCCATGAGCGCCGGACGAGCAACAAAGTATATTTCAAATTACAGCGGAACACTTCGTAATAGCCACAGCAACACGCTAATTCGGAAAGTGCATTGCAATTGCAGTTGCTCCCTCTGCGAATGAGTGAATGCATGGGCGTCCCTCTGCAACAGTGGGAACGATTGTTGACTGGCAGTACCCGGGTTGCCACGGGCGCACAGTGCATGACTTTGGGAGTGAATTGACGTCTTGATCTAGCCCGTCAGTCAGTCTCAAATGCAGGTGTAACTGGGGGTTTCGTTTGCGTGTGTGCGTGTGTGTGTGTGTGTGTGTGTGTGTGTGTGTGTGTGTGTGTGTGTGTGTGTGTGTGTGTGTGTGTGTGTGTGTGTGTGTGTGTGTGTGTGTGTGTGTGTGTGTGTGTGTGTGTGTAAGATTGTATGTTTTTACGTACGTGTGTACTTGTATGTATGTGTGTGTCTCGTGTCTACGTTTATATGCACAAATTTGCTTTGTGGACGTGCATGTGTTCGTGCTTTATCCTCAAGCGCCTGTCTGCTCGCCTGCCTGACCATATCCATACGCAAGTGTGCCCGCGACCGAGACTTCCAAAGATCGATTTTATTTGTGTGTCCTTTTGCTTGCAGGCATGAAATATTCATCGAGGAGCTGCTGTCGTAAAGTCTCCAGGTGAAGGGTGTGGGAGAAGGGAGGGAGGGGAAGAGGTGTGAAGAGGGGAAGGGAAGAGGGGAAAGGAGAAAGGTTGTTGGGGGAAGGTAAGAGTGCGCATTGGGTCTGTGAAGGGGTTGAAGAGGCAGGTGAGATAAAAAGGGGGATTAGGGGTTAGATAAGTGGGTGAAAAGGGGAGGGGGGAGAATGTGCAATGTATGAGAGAGGAAAGGGGGGGAGGGGAGAGGAGAAAAGTACAGCAGTGGGGGAAGGGGCGGGGAGGGACGAAGGGGAAGGTAGTGACGGAGGTGGGGAGGTGGATACGGAAGGAGGAGAAAGGAGGAGGGGTGCGTGGGGGAAAGAGGCTGAAGGAAAAGGGGAAGTGAAGGTTAGAGCACGTAGAGGAAGGGACGAAAGGGGAAAGGAGAACTACACAAAAGGGCAACGTGGAAGAAGAAGGGAGAATACACAGAAGGAGGGGGAGATTACGCAAGGGAGTGGAGTGTTGCGGGAAGTAGAGCGGGGGAAGTGGGGGGGGGGAGTGGAGAGGGGTGGAATGTTGGGAGAAGTGGAAAGCGCGTGAAACGTTCGGAGAAGTGGAGGTAGGGTGGAATGTTGGGGGAAGCGGAGGGAGGCCGGGGGAGCGGGGACACGGAAGTAAGCAAAGTTCGCTGCGTGAACTTTGCGACTCGGTACAGTTGGCGCCGTGGACTGAATCGGCGATTGATGTACAAAGCCGCGATGTACAGCTGTTGAGGTGGACCGTGGATGGTGGGCGGTGGGCGGCTGTCTGTGGTGAATACGTCACCTCTTGTATGCGAGACACGCGGGCGGGTGGTGGGAGGCAGACAGGAAGGTGGGGAGAGACGAAGGGGGAGGCAGTGAGGGGGGTGGGGAGGTGGATAGAGAGGGGAGAGTAAGGAGGAAGGCGTGGGGGAAAAGAGGTTGACGGAAAGGGAGGAAGTGGAGATCAGAGTAGAAAGAGGGAAAAGAAGCAGAAACGTAAGAACAGTAGTAGGAGAAGAGGTGAAAAGGAGAGGATGAAGAGAAGAGGGGAAGGAAAGAGGGGGTGATGGTGTAGGAGAAGGTGATAATGATAAGGGATAAGAGGTGGAAGAAGAGCAAATTTGATGAAACGGGATAAAAGAGAAAGGAGAAGAAGAAAAAGAAGTGAGAAAAGCTCATAAAGAAAATAAACAACAAAGGAGAAGGAGGGGAGAGAAAAAGGTTGGAGGGATAGAGAGGGAGAGGGATGGGGAAGGAGAGGGATGGGGAAGGAGAGAGATGGAGAAGGAGAGGGAAAGAGAGAGAGGGAAAGGGAAAAGGAAAGGGAAAGGGAATGAGAGAGAGAGAGAGAGAGAGAGAGAGAGAGAGAGAGAGAGAGAGTGAGTGAGTGTGTGTGTGTGTGAGAGAGGACAGAGAGAGAGTGAGAGAGGAGAGATAGATATATATAGAGAGAGAAAGAAAGAAAGAAGAGAGACAGAGGGGATTATGGTGGATATGACATATTTTTGAAAGGTAGAGTTTTACCAAACGAATTAAAGGATTTTGAAGAGCATATGATATTCATTTATGCTGTTATGTACTGCAGGTAGGAAACCATGCTGCGAACACGCAAACACACACACTCATACTCATACTCATACTAATTCTTAAAATCGAACCGAGACTCATGCACGCCTCATTACAAACACACAATCACACACACACACACACAGTCACACACACATCAACACACATACACGTACATGTGTGCCATTACGTCCTTCCACGTGATCAGCGAGGTCTGCCCTTTTTTCCGAACAAGCTTTTTGAGAATCACTTTTATTTAAAATCTGGTGATGGTATGAATTATTCAAAGTGGGAGATGCCTTAGGTTTTAATTAAAGAGTGGCACTGATGCATCAAATATTCATAAATGTTTTCAGGCTCTGGCGGCTTGTCACATCTTTATCAATTTACATTTTCTCGTCTGCTTCGCTGGCTAACAACGCGGCTTCGGAGTCTCGATGCTTAAGCGTTGTGAGGCAAACAGATGCATAGTTAAGTGAGTGGCTATGCCTCCTGGGTTCTTTGTTGTTTCGGAAACTGTCGGTGCACTAGTTTTGTTTCTATCTATATAGATCTATCTATTTATCTGTCTGTCTGTTTATCTGTCTATCTATCTATCAGCCTATCAATCTATCTATCTATATGATATATATATTATATATATATATATATATATATATATATATATATATATAATATATATATATATTTATTTATATATTCTGTCGGTCCATCTTTGCATGTTTTATGTATGTATCTGTATCTGTCTGTCTGTCTAACTGGATATATATCTATCTGTGTCTTTCTGCCCCTCTGTCTGATTATCAAATTCTCGGTGTCGTTTTATCCATGTCTTTTTATCTATCTATCTATATGTATGTCTGCTTAGCTGACTACCTGTCTGTCTACCTATATGTCTTATTATGTGTGTGTGTGTGTGTGTGTGTGTGTGTGTGTGTGTGTGTGTGTGTGTGTGTGTGTGTGTGTGTGTGTGTGTGTGTGTGTGTGTGTGTGTGTGTGTGTGTGCGTGCGTTTGTGTATCACCGGCCCATAAAACGCACGATATTTATGCAGCGCCAGACTTCTCTATGATAAAAAAATCGGAAGGGGATGATAAGGGAAGGAGAAAAGTGGGAATTATATAAACGAACAAGTCTACGTACAGACAGTCGGACAGACACAGACAAAAAGGGAAATAAAGAGAGAGAGAAACCAATTAAAAGTATATCCCCGAAGGTGTCATTTCAAGCGACGCAATTCGGACACAGGTGCATAAAGACCAAACTCACGTGACCTCCCTCGCAAATCCCTTCTGAGCTTACGAACGCCGTGCAATTGCATATTTACACGCTAACTGCAAGGCTACGGCGCGGAGCAATGGCTCAGGAGGGTGGCTCTACTCGGTTTAAAAGAAAAGTCAGCTTTGCCTGCGATTAAGCACGTTTCGCTGTATTATTAGGAGGAGACTTTGACGGCATCGGAGAGGGAGGAAGGGGAGAGGGAGGGATAGGGGGGTGATGATAGAGATAGAAGGAGATGGAGATGTTGATGGTGATGGTGATAGAAATGGAAATGGGAATGGGAAGAGCTAGAGAGATAGAGAGAGAGAGACACACACACAGATCTCTCTTTTCCTCTTACTTTCCCTCTCCTTTTACATCTCTACCTCTCACCCTCTATCCTCCCACTTCCACCCCTTCTCGCTATCTTAACCATTCCCGCCATGTTCTATGCAGTCCACTCACCTCAGACGTATTACAGTCAACCATTTGCTCAGACTCGGTTATTAAAAAAATATCGTGCACAAAATCATACCATAAAATCGTCTTCAATTCGCCATTATGTTGCTGAAGACGGCCATTTCCGCCGCGTCACCGTGTTTATAATAGCGACCAGTTTTGTCCAAGAGCGAATGTCTTGTCACATTTTGTTGGTAAACAATAGTTCGGGCAAGTTATAGCAACACGCGGAGTTTCGCCTCGTCCAACTTGGGGGGAAAAAGAATAATGAATTCCAATTTATTTCCGTATTACTTTTTCTCTCCCCCCTTCAGCCCCCCCCCCCTTTTTTTATCTTTAATCAATTTCCTCCCATTTTTTACCCTTCAGTTCGGCCATTTATTCCCGTACCGAAGTGAATAGCAATGTTCCGAACTCTCTCGCTGACTCGAGTAGGAAGGGCGGGGGAGGGAGAAGGGGCAGAGGGGCAGAGGGGGAGGAAGGATTGGGAGGGAGGGGGGAGGAAAGGAGGGATGGGGGTAGGGTAGGAGGAAAGAGGATTGGGGTGGTAGAAGAGGGATCGGGTAGGACAGGAAGGAGGGGAAGGAAGGAATAGGAGGGAGGGTGGGAGGGGGAATAGAGGGGAGGGGTGAGGGGGAATAGAGGGGAGGAGTGAGGGTGAAATGGGGTGGGAGCAAGGTGGCGGGGAGGGGGAGAGGTTAGAGTGGAAAAGAGTACAATTAACCTTTTCAAAACTCATTCCAGGGCGGTGTGCGATTACTGTGAAAGCGCCTTCCACATTTTTTTTTCTCTCTCTCTTTCTTCTTTCGCGTGTGGTACCGTGGAACCTTATGACCCGCTGATGGGGAGGTGCTGCACTCTCTCACGTGCGAAAAACGTGATAAGAAGCCTGGAGGAATTGAACTCTTAGCTTTCCCTCCGACCGGTGACGAGAGCTGATCATTTCCCCCTCCTCTTTCTGAACCTGACAACTTTTTTTCTTTTCTTTTTTTTCCTCTGCTCTCTCTCTCTCTCTCTCTCTCTCTCTCTCTCTCTCTCTCTCTCTCTCTCTCTCTCTCTCTCTCTCTCTCTTCTCTACTTCTCTCTCTCTGCCGGATCGTTCATAGTTCTTCTCTTCTCTTTCTTCTTTTTTCTCTCTCTCCTCTTTACTGTAATCTCGCTCTTCTACTCTATCACTCTCGTCTCGTCTCCTCTCTCTCCTCCTCTCTCTCTCTCTCTCTCCCTCCTCTCTCTACTCTTCTTTTCTCTCTCTATTTCTCCTCTCTTCCTTCTCTATCTTCCTCATCCTCCTTCATTCTCTCCTCTCTCTTCTATCTGTCTTCACGTCTCCCTCTCTTCCTCCTCTCCTCATTTCCCCCTCCCTTCCCTTCACCCCCCCCCCTCCTTCTCACCTTTTCTCCGGATGCCAGTTTCAGTCAAAACCGATCCGTCCCGTCTTCTTTTTATTCTTTTTTTTTCCCTGTGTGTACGTAATTTCCGGAACACTTGGGATCCCCGGCTATGGAAGTTTGGTTAATGGCAGCCGTCGTGTCTTCTTGTACCCATAATTTTAGGCCGGCGGAAGTTTCGTCGTCACCGTGGCGAGGTCGTGAAGGGGGGTGGTGAGGGTGATAAGAGGGGAGGGGTGAGGGGGGAGGGGAAGAAGGTGGGAGGGGAAGGGAGAGGAGGAGAAGAGGAGAGGGGGAGGGGAAGAAGAGGGGAGGGAGAGGAAGAGAGGAGAAGGGAGGGGGGATAGAAAGCGGAAGGAGAAGGAGGAGGATGGGGTAGGAAGATGAGAGAGGGGGGGATGAAGTGGAAAGAGGGGGAGGAAGAGGAGGAGGGATAGGGGGTGGGGAGGGGAAGTAGGAGGAAGAGAGTGGGAGAGGAGGGGGAATAGAAAGGGGGGAGGAGGAGGAGGAGGAGGTGAGGGAGTGGGGGAAGGGGAGGATGAATTGGGAGAGGGTGAGGGTGAGAGTGAGAAGGAAAAGAGGAGGAGAAGGAGGGGGAAAGGAGAAAGAGGAAGAGAAAGAGGTAGTGGCTTACAGGTTGACATTGTTTGCGGTGAACTTTCGAAGCAAGACCTCGTTACAGCGGCAGAGGAAACGAGAAGAGAGCGAGAGGAGAGAGAGAGAGAGAGAGAGAGAGAGAGAGAGAGAGAGAGAGCGAACCAAAGAGACAGACATACAGTAATAAAAGAAAAAAACAAAGCCAGCAACAGAGACGAAATCAGACAAGGAGAAGAGGGAGAAAGAGAAGCAAAGAGAAGAGTAAAAGAGAGTGGGACAAAGAGCAAGAGAAAAATGGGGGGGGCCACCCGGACGGCCATTCTTGCTGTAAAGGACTATCTAGTGCAGGACAACGCTGCGTCCAAACGGCCAATTTTCCTGTTTGAAGCCGCTGGTTGATGACAGACATTAACTCACTCCCGGTAGCAGGTCGCCGGACTCAGGCAGACAATGGGACGTGACGAAAACCTTTGAATGTTGATTTTTTTTCTGTCTTTTCCCCTAAAATATTTTTCTTTCTTTCTTTTTTTTGTGTGTGGGGATAGGGGTAGGGGTACATAGTATATAAATGTGGGATCGGTTTGTAATGAGAAGTGACTAGGTTTTCAGTAGCGACACAGGAAGTCGTGGGTTTAAAGGGAAAGTGTCTAGTGTGTCGGTGACATTTTTGTTCATCATCCTGAACAAAGGTGAGCTCTGTTAGAACAAGTAATTCCGGCATAGAACTTCGCAACGGATGTTCTTCTGTTCCCTCCCCACCCCTTCTGTTTTCCTCTTTTATATCTTTTCTTTTTACTCTTATACCCCTTCCCCCATTCCCTTTCTTCCTTTTTCTATGCACACATCATTTTCCCGTTCCTATTATCCACATTTCCTCATCCTCTTCCTCCATTTCCTACTTCCATTCCCATATCTTTTTTCGTTCATTCTCTTTCTATCCCTCCTTCTCTCTGCTCCCCGTCCTCCCGTTGCCACCTTTACCATCCTGTTCCCTTTCTTCTCCCTCATTTCCTCTTTCTTTTCTGTTCTCCATCTCCCTTTTCCCTTATCCCCATCCCCAGTATCTCCTGTACCTCCTTTCTCATCCATTTCCCCAAACTTCCTCCTTCCTTATCTGCCCTTATCCCTCCTCTCGTTCTTCTCCCTTACCCCCTACCCCTTTTACATAGACCTATATCCTTCTGCTGTCCCGTGTTATATTTTCCTCTGCTCTTATCGCCTTCTCTCCTTTCCTCATTTTCTTGACCCCTATCCTCTTCCTCGTTTCCCTTATCCCTCTCACTCTACCCTTTCCCCATTTCCAAGGTGTCTTTCCCTCTCTTCTCAATTTTGTCCCATTTCCTACTTTTCATCACCCTTCTTTCTTCCCCCTTTCCACTATTCTCTACTCACTTCCCCTTCCCCCCTCTTTTCCACTCACTCCTCTTTACCCTCATCCCCTTTTTCCCCTCCATCCTTCTTCGTTTCCCCACACCCCCTTTATCCTCATCTCTTTCCTCTCACCCTTTCCCCTCTTTTCCCTCACTCATCCCATTTTTTCCTCTCCTCTCTTCCCT
This sequence comes from Penaeus monodon, assembly GCF_015228065.2. NCBI lineage: Eukaryota > Metazoa > Arthropoda > Malacostraca > Decapoda > Penaeidae > Penaeus > Penaeus monodon. The sequence continues at coordinate 30,038,678 of NC_051427.1, read as the reverse complement.
TTTCCCCTCCTCCGTTCCTCTCTTTCCCCCACCCTCTCCCCGCTTTTCACCATCACCTCCCCTCTTTCCCCCCCTCTCCTCCTGTCTCTTCTCCTCATCCCCTACCCCTCTTTTCCCCTCATCCCTTCCCCTCTTCCTCATTTCTTCCTCTCTTTTCCACATCATCCCCCCTCACCCCTTCCACTCTTTCCCCTTCCCACTCCCCTCTTTCCCCCTCCCTCCGATCGCAAACAAAGCATGTCAACCCCGGTGTTAACATCCCGAGTCATCCCCGGCGAGGCACAAGCGGCATCACCCGATAACACACGTACAAATCTAATTACAGCGTCGCCCTCATTAATATTCACATCTGGCCTGAACGAGCTCGGGGCCTGTCACTCTCGCCCGCTTCGTCGTCGGCGTCATATTCATCATTATGTTCGTCATCAAGTTTATTACATTCGTTATCATATTCGTCATCGTTCTCGTTGTCATGTTCGTCCTTTTCCATGGTCACATTTATCATTTTCGTTGTTCATGTTCATGATTTTGGTCATGTTCCCATCAAATGTCCTGTCATCAGATTCATCATCTTAGTCGTCATCATCGTCATGCTCGTCGTCATTAGATTCATCATATATATTATCGTATTCATCATCATTATGAACGGCATAGCTCTTTCGTTGTTCCTTGCACCCCCTCTCCCCCACATCCCCCTCCTCCCCACCGGGCTTTTAAACTTGGCACGAAAATGACACGCAGGTCGACGAGGCAGAGTGATAAGGGTAATTAATTTTATCGTCGCCGTGTTCATTATTTTATTCATTCATCGCACAGGAGATGGTTTTGGTTATTCATTTGTTTTTCATTGATTAATTTCTTCATTCATTCATCCATCGTAAAGTAGGTGGTTTAATTCGGTTATTTCTTTCTTCATTCATTCATCCGTGGCTTGATTTACTCGATTTATTTATTCATTTGTACATTCATCGTATAGTAGGTGGTTTGATTCGGTTCTTGCATTGGCGTAATAAATTTGATAATCTTTTAATTCGTCAGTGCTGTGTGATCACCCGCTTTTACACGGGGGCAGGAGGGGAGGAGGGGGAGGGGGAGGTGGAGGGATGTTGTTGTCGGGTACGTTTTATATTCTCTCTCTCTCTCTCTCTCTCTCCTCTCTCTCCTCTCTCTCTCCCTCTCTTTCTCTCTCTCTTCTTCTCTCTCTCTCTCTGTCTCTCTCTCTCTCTCTCTCTCTCTCTCTTCCTCTCTCTTCCTTCTCTCTCTCTCTCTCTCTCTCTCTCTCTCTCTCTCTCTCTCTCTCTCTCTCCTCTCTCTCTCTCTCTCTCTCTCCATTTCTGTCTTTTTTTCCTTTCTTCTCTTCCCTCTTCTCCTCCTTTTCTCCTCTCCCTCCCTCCCTCTCTATCTCCATCTCTCTGTACCCTTCTTCTCCAAGGCAAACCTTCACATTTTTCGCCATCGTTTTTCCGTCTGCCTCGGAA
>NC_051427.1:30017200-30024700 GCF_015228065.2 Penaeus monodon | reverse complement strand
CCTCTTCTTCTTCTTCCTTTTCTTCTTCTTCTTCTTCTTCTTCTTCTTTCTTTTCTTCTTCTTCTTCTTTTCTTCTTCTTCTTCTTCCTTTTCTTCTTCTTCTTCTTCCTTTTCTTCTTCTTCTTCTTCTTCTTTCTTCTTCTTCTTCCTTTTCTTCTTCTTCTTCCTTTTCTTCTTCTTCTTCTTCTTCTCCTTCTTCTTCTTCTTCTTCTTCTTCTTCTTCCTTTTCTTCTTCTTCTTCTTTCTTTTCTTCGGGAAGGAGGATGTTCCGACGGATGTTTTGCGTGGAATGGGTAAAGAAGCAGAAATTAAAGAAATGGGAAAGGAGAGGAAAATAAGGCATGTAAAGGAGGGAGGAAGAAAGATGGGAAGAAGAAAAAGAAGAGGGAAAATGTGGCGATAACTACGTGGATAAAGAAAGGATAAAAGAAAAGGTAGGAGAAGGAGAGGGAAAAGCGAAAGGAATAAAAGAGAAGGAGAATAATGTATTATGACGGAAGGAAAGGGAAAGGAGGAAAAGGAGAAGAGAGAAGAGAGGGGGGGGGGGAAGAAGTGGGTAAAGGGGAAGTAAAAAGATGAAGGAAGAAGAAGAAGAAAAAAATAGGGAAAGAGATATGATTGATATAAAAAAGATAATTTATTAAATAATAAAACAAAAAAACAGGATTTTATTAATTGAACAACAGACATAACAACCAAACATGAGAGACTGTAAATCAGATTTTTTGTTGTGTTCATAAGAAAAAAAGTTCAGTGTTCATAAGAAAAATTGTTTAGCTTTCCTTAGAAATTTTGTTCAATGTGAATAAGGAACTTTGTTCAGCCTATATAGAGAATGTTGTTAAGCGTTCATAAGAAACTTGGTTCTGCCTCTGTCAGACATCATCACCATCACCATCACCATCACCATCATCATCATCATCATCATCATCATCATCATCATCATCACCATCACCACCACCATCACCATCATCATCATCACCATCATTTTATTGTGTTCCTAAAAAAAAAAAAATTGTTCAGTTCATATTAGAAATTTTGTCCATCATTCCTTAGAAATCTTGTTCAGTGTTCATAAGGAATTTTGTTCAGCCTTCAAAGAGAATTTTGTTAAACGTTCATAAGAAATCTTACTCAGCCCTCATAAGCATTTTTGTAGTCTTCATCATGTTATTAAGAATTGGTCTTTGTTCCAAATGCCGGCAGTTATACCGTACTAAACATTAATAACATTTTAGAGAAAAATAAATCAGGGTACAGATCTCTAAAGTTTTTAAGAATAATCAGGCTAAAGTTTATGAAGTTGGAACGAGCTGGAACCATGTTTAATAGCGATAGTTGCTTTGATGGAGGTAATGATGCTTACTTTTTTTCTTATTATATGATATTTTATCTCTTTATTCACTCGCATCATATTGATAATCATTACTTCAGCATCTCAGTCATCATTATCATCATCATTATCAGCCATCATTAACCCCACTACCATCACCATCATCACCACCACCACACCATCATCACATCATTCACACTACCACCACACCACCATCATCATCATCATCATCATCATCATCATCATCATCATCATCATCATCATCATCATCATCATCATCATCATCATCATCATCATCATCATCATCATCATCATCAATCATCATCATCATCATCACCATCATCATCATCATCATCATCATCATTATCATCATCATCATCATCATCTATTGCCTCTCTTTCCTCTGGCATAACATTAGTCGTTAAGTCGTGACATTAGACTGCCATCAAAGGACATTATACTTCCACCTGACACTCGATCAGACACAGGTCCATTTTAACTGTCTGACTGTAGACTGGTTTTGAGTTTCATGCAGTTAGTTTCTCGCGCTCCTGTTTCTCTTCTCTAGCTTTGCCCTTTCTGCTTCTCTCTAGCTTTATGTCCTCTTTTCTCTTTCTTGCTCTTCTTTCTTCTCTGTCTCTTTCTCTCTTCCTCCTTTCTCCTCTTCTCTTTCTCTTTCTCTTTCTTTTTCCTCTTTTTCTTTGATCTTTGACCATCTCCACCCTTTCGTCCTCTTCTCATCTCTTTCTCGCCTCTCATTCTTTTTTTCCAGCGTTTCTTTTTCTTTTTTCTTATATTTTTTTACCGGGAGAGATTTTGCTTTTGAGTTTTGACATAAACTACCGAATTTTGAATATCTTTATGCGTTGCTATATCATATATTTTATTATTTCCAAAAGGATAAATAAACTAGAATTTAAAAAAATAAAAAAAAGTTATAAAGAGCAAATTACAATATATATATATATATATATATATATATATATATATATATATATATATATATATATATATATATATGGGTTAATGAACTGAATTCTTTTTGGAGTTATATATTTTTTAAGGGGGGTTGGGGGGTGGCAGGCTTATACTGTTTTGATCATCGGTTTGGCTTATCAATATTTCATCCCGCAAGTTGTTGACATACGCAAGAGGGGGGGGAGGATATGGGGGAAAGGGGAGGGAGGGGTGAGCGGCTTTGCAAATGTGGGTAAAAAAAAATATATAATTTTTTTTTACCCCTTTTTTTAATGGGTTGGTTGGAGGCTGGGTAAGGGGGGGGTGGATGCATGGATAGGTTGCAATTGGGGGGAGGAGGGTAGGGGGGTTCGCCCTAGGGTTGGCTATATATATTTTTAATCAAATGCGAACATGTGGAGTACAAGCGCTCATTTCATTTTTTTTTTTCTCTCTCTCTCTCTCTCGTCGGGATTGAATGCTTTGAAAAATCATGGTGCCCGTGGAAATTAATGGGAAAAAAGCAGAGGTAAAAAAAAAAAAAATCAACTACGGTACATTATAAGATTAGGATGAATTGGGAATAGAAGAATGTGGGCCGAAGCACGTGTAGGACTTGAGGTAATTTTTTTTTTCTTTTTTCTCTTTTTCTTTCTTTTCTCTCTCTCTCTCTCTCTCTCTCTCTCTCTCTCTCTCTCTCTCTCTCTCTCTCTCTCTCTCTTCTCTCTCTCTGTCCCTCAGATATCCATACATGCATACATATATTTGCACGCGCGCACACACACACACACACACGCACGCACGCACGCGCACACGCACACGCACACGCACACGCAACGCACGCAACACGCACACACACACACAACCACACACCAACACACACACACACACACAACACACACACACACACAACACACATATATATATATATATATATTATATATATATATATATAATATATATATATATATAATATATATATATATATATAATATATATATATATATATATATATATATATATATATATATATATATATATATATATATATATATATATATATATATATATATATATATTATACATTATACGTACACATGCATATATACATACGTAAATACATACATACATACATACATACATACATACATACATACATACATACATGCCATAAGTCCGTTCATACGCGGACAGTCATTTCATACAGATCGGAAAAAGAACTTTTGCTAGGATTTAATCTAACACTCCCTAATTGGAACAAAAACGTATATTCAATTTACTGAACTGTGTATTGTCTGAATATAGAAAGATTCTCCGTCAACTTCTCTCTCTCTCTCTCTCTCTCTCTCTCTCTCTCTCTCTCTCTCTCTCTCTCTCTCTCTCTCTCTCTTCTGTTGTGTGTGTGTGTCAGTCAGTCAGTCAGTCAGTCAGTCAGTCAGTCAGTCAGTCAGTCAGTCAGTCAGTCAGTCAGTCAGTCAGTCAGTCAGTCAGTCAGTCAGTCAGTCAGTCAGTCAGTCAATTTGTTTGTCTGTCTCAATCAGGTCATTTGAAATAAAAAGAGCACTTGATTTGGTGAGCGAAGATGTGGAAATAAGGTCAGTTAATAAGGGAATGATATAAGAAATGAGAGAGGGAGGGAGAAAGAAGGATGGGGAGAGATAAGGTCGCTTAATAAGAATTTTTTTGAGGATCGAAAGGGGGAGTGTGAAATGGAAAGGGAAAAAGGAAAAGGGAGGGAGATTGTGTCGATTAGGGGAGTACTTACGAAGAATGGGAGGAAAAGAGGGAGAAGGGAGAGAGAAGTAGGAAGAGAGATAAGGAAGGAATGAGGAATGAATGGGCGAAGGAGAGAGACAGACAGACAGACAGACAGACAACAGACAGACAGACAGACAGACAGACAGACAGACAGACAGACAGAGATAATGCCGAACAGAGAACGTCATACAGACAAAATAACTGACAAACCAAAATAGACCTGCAAACAGACAGAATGATATAGACACACGGAATTATATAAATAAAGAAAAAGAAATAGAAAAACACACAAAAAGAATAAAACATAAAAAAATAAGAAAGTAAAACCAAAAAAAAACAGACACGGGAAGGAAAAAGCGCCAACGATTTTATTACTGGATTTTGACCCTCTAAACCGTGGCGTGATAATGGAGTTATCTTAAAGGTGGAGATGTGTGCCTTAGTCTCTTGTTCCGCTGGGATGAACTGAGGAGAGGGAAAAAAGGGGGGTGGGGGAGAGGGAAAGAAAGAGAGAGGAAAAAGGGGTGAAAAAAATTTAAATGACGTTGTGATTTATCGTTAGACGGGGAAGGAAGAATAAAACCCGAGGGAGGAAAAAAAAACTTGTAGGATGGGGGGTGTTTTTTTTTTTTTTTTTTGTGTGTTATGTGTGTGTGTGTGTGTGTGTGTGTGTGTGTGTGTGTGTGTGTGTGTGTGTGTGTGTGGTGTGTGTTTGTGTGTGTGTGTGTGTGTGCTGTGTCTGTGTCTGTGTATGTGTGTGTGTGTGTGTGTGTGTGTGTGTGTCTGTCTGTGTTTGTGTGTCTGTGTGTGTGTTCGCATGTACACAGATATACACATGCGATTTATCATCGTTTACGCCAGATTCTTTTGAAGGTTTTCTGTGTCCTTTTTTCCGTAACGGATGCCCTTCACTCCGTTTTTTTTCGTTTCCTTTCTCTTCTTCTTCCACCTCCCGTTTCTTCTTCATCCCTTTTTCTCTCTTCATACTCTACCCCCCCCCCCCCCTTCTTTCTTGTCTTCTACCTGCTCTTCCTCCTTCTCGTCCTCCTCCTCCTCCTCCCTCTCCTCCTCCTCCTCCTCCTCCTCCTCCTCCTCCTCCCCTCTCCCATCCCCCTTTCCTTCCCCCCTTTCCCTCCTCCTCTCCCCCCATACCCCCCCTCCCCTCCATCGTTAGCCGGCGTGGGCGTACGTGCTGGAGCGCCGCCGCCCCCCGCTGCCAAAAGGGCGTCGCGCCGCTGCCGCCGCGGCCCATTGCCCTCGGGGTCGTCGGCGCCAGCGTCTGTCTCCCTCCTCGCGAGTCGTTGCGGATTTGCGGTTCTCCTTTTCTGTTGGTTTCTGTTTGTTGTTGCTGTCGTTGATATCACTAGTGTTATTGTTACTCTAATTGTTTTTGTTTTTATTATGACTGTTGCTGTTATTATTATTATTGTTATAATTATTATTTTTATTATTGTTATTATTATTATTATTATTATTATTATTATTATTATTATTATTATTATCATTATTATTATTATCATTATTATCACTATTGTTGTTATTACTTTTACTTGAGTCATTATTGTTTGATATTCTAGTTGTTTTTGTAGTAGTAATTATTGATCTCGAAATCTCAAACATACACATGCAACCTCTTCCTGCTCTTTCTCTCCCTCCACCACCCCCTTCGTCTCTCTCCACCTCCGCCACCTCTCCATCTCGTCCACATCCACCCCCGCCATTTGCACTTCCCCCCCCCCCAACCACCACCACCACCCTTCCCCGTCCACCACACTCTCCGCCTCGTCCACAACCACCTCCCCCTCTCTCCACCTGCCCTCCACGACTCCCTCTCTCACTCCACCTGCTCTCTTTTCTTCTTCTTCAACTTCTTCTTCTTCTTCTTTTTCTTCTTCTTCGAGTGCTTGTTCTTCTTTTTCTTAGTTGTCTCTTCGTTATCTTCTCCTCTTCTTTTTTCTCCTCCTCCACCTCCTCCAACTTTTTTTTTCTGTCCTCCTTTTCCTCCTCTGTGGCTTTCGTCCTCTCCCTTTGTCTCCCTTTTCTTTCCATTTTCAACTCTCTTTGCCCCTTTTTTCCCCTCCCCCTCCCCCTTTACCATTCCCATTGCCCCCTTCCTCTCTTCTTCCCTCCCCCTTTTCCACCCCCCTCTGCCCCCTTCCCATTTCCTCCCCCCCCCCTTTTTCCACTCCCTCTGCCCCCTTTCCCATTTCCTCCCCCCCTTTTTTCCCACTCCCTCTACCCCCTTTCCCTTTCCTCTACCCTTTTTCCCACTCCCTCTGCCCCCTTTCCCCCTTTCTACTCCCCCCCCCCCATACCCTCCTTAATCAAGCCAGGGTCACGTGATCAAGCAATACACACCCGTCCGCCAGACATGAGAGAAGATGAATAAATAGATGAATAAATAAGTAAATAAAATGTTAAATAAAAGCATGATAAGAGATGATGAAAGCCAAAGAAGCATCGAGGCAGAAAGTTGCCTTTGTTTGCTAATTTGATTGTCTTTTTTGATCTCCGATTTTAATTAGCCTGTTTGTTTTGCTTTTAACTACGTTTTTGCCAAGCGAATTGTGAGTGTTTGCATGGCTTATATATATATATATATATTATATATATATATATATATATATATATATATATATATATATATATATATATATTATATATATATATATATATATATATATATATATATATATATATATATATATGTATACAACACACACACACACACACACACACACACACACACACACACCACACACACACACACACACACACACACACACACACATATATATATATATATATATATATATATATATATATATATATATATATATATATATATATATATAATTTACTCTGTTCCTGTTTTTACTTTTACTAATATTAGCTGGGGTCATTATTATTACAATTGATATTGCCCAAATCATTACCATCATTTATGGCGTCATTACCAATACAAATGCCATTTCTAATACCATCAGTATTTCAATCTCATCAGGCCACCAACATCCTTCTATTCAAAATCACCTCATTATTTTTATCAGCGGACGATAAGATATCAACAGTTGCAATCGCGGAAAAAGAATTAAAATCCCATTTAATGTGCTTTTCGTGTGTGGGTTTCGCGTCAGTGTGTGTTTACTTAGCGTGCTTAACTCGGCACAGTTTGCGTGTGTTGCAGACAGTCATTTGCAATCACGCAAGCATGCAAGGCCGCTTCAACAGTTAGTCACAACTTATATATAATTTCGTGTGCTTGTGACTGTGATTGTGTGTGTGTATGTGGGTGTGGGTGGGTGCGTGGGTGTCAGTGTCAGTGTCAGTGTCAGTGTCAGTGTCAGTGTGTGAGAGAGAGAGAGAGAGAGAGAGAGAGAGAGAGAGAGAGAGAGAGAGAGAGAGAGAGAGAGAGAGAAGAGAGAGAGAGAGAGAGAGAGTGTCACTTATTC
>NC_051427.1:30004700-30012200 GCF_015228065.2 Penaeus monodon | reverse complement strand
TCCTTTGGGTTGGCTTTAGTATCAGGGTTACTTGTATCAGGCATGAGGTATATATTTTTGTTGTAATCGCTATAGATGTTGTGCGCATGTCTCATCTCTTTTGTTTTGTTCCCCTTCCCTTCGCCCACCCCTTTTCCCCACTTAAACGCCTATTGTCTCGTTAACCCTTTCAACACATTTCAACCCATTTCGCTCTCTCTCTCTTCTCTCTCTCTCTCTCTCTCTCTCTCTCTCTCTCTCTCTCTCTCTCTCTCTCTCTCTCTCTCTCTCTCTCTCTCTCCCGCCCTCCCTCCCTCCCTCCTTGGACTGTATTCTCAATTTTTTCTCCATCTGTTTATGTGCATCTTTGTGCATGTATCTCTTTCTTCTCTTCTTCCCTCCTCCCACAATCCTCCCCTCTTCCCGCCCTCAGTTCCTCCCTCTTCTTCCCGCATCAACCCTTGCTTTTTTCCTCTCCTTTTCCTCTCCCTTTTCTCTCGCTTTTCTCTCTTTCCTCTCCTTTTTCTCCTCTCCTTCCTCCTCCGTCGTCAACCCTTGCTACTCTTCTTCTCTCGTACCCTCCCTATTTCAGTGCCTCCTAATCCTATCCCTTTCCTACCCTCCTTCACTTCCCTCCCCTCTCCTTTCTTTTCCTTCCCTTCTCTTTTTTTTCTCTATTCCCCTCCTCTTCTTGTAATTTCTCTTTACTCACCCCCTCTTCCCTATCTTTTTCCCCCTCCCTTCTTTTCCCTCCCCTCCCCTCCCTTTCCCTTTCCCTCCCCTCCCCTCCCTTCCTCTATTATTCCCTTCTGTTCTCTTCCCTTCCCCTGTCAATCCCTTCCCTCCCTCCTCCCATCCCACCTCCTCTTCTGACTCCGCCCACGACGGAAAACAAAAGAGCATCGGATCAGCGGAATCAAGACGCGGGATTGGAGTGTCGGCATGGACAATTAAGCGCCTTTCGTGCGGATTTGAGGTATAGACGCATTTGTGTCGTAACTGCTGTTCAGTTTCGGTCATTTATAGCTTGGAGGAATCGGTGGTGATGTGATGCAATATTCTTTATTCTTCTTTATTTTGAAAAGTGTTTTATCGGCAAGGAGTAGGGTTAGTTATTTACTTTTTTTATTGTACGGAGCAGCACAGGTTCCTGGGTATTTTCATAATGCGATTCTTCTCTCCTTTTTTTTCTTTTTGCCTCCTTCCTTTTCCCTCGATAAAATACAAATAATTTCACCCCCTCCCCCCCAATGATGACACTCTGTACGGCTTTTTACCCCCAGCAGCATTTTTTTTTTTTTCAGTTTCAGCCAATCCCCTTTAAAAATAAATAAGTAAATAGAAATGCATGTAAAACTCAACTGGGGTAGGGTTGGAGGGGGGGGGGGGGATTTCCCCAAGGCGCGGCGACGGTTTCGAACACGAAGCCGACAGCGCGGGCGTGGGCATGATCGTGAATCGATGGCATTATCGAAGTGTTGTCCGTCAGCGGCCCCGTGAATGGGCTGTCAGCTACACAAAGGGTGATACTCACTGCGCAAACACCGCGTCTCCACACCTCACGTGGCTGGGGCCGGCCGGAGGGGGTTTTAGAATAATGAGTCTGTGTACGTTACGGACAAGCACGCACACACGCACACATACGCACATGCGAGCGCACATGCACACGCACGCACGCACGCACGCACGCACGCACGCACGCACGCACGCACGCACGCACGCACGCACGCACGCACGCACGCACGCACACACACACACACACACACACTTCTGATACTTATTTTTCTTCCTTCCTCCCTTTCCTTCATCTCCAACTCTGCACTCCATCACTCCCTCACCATTCTACCTCTCTCTCTACCTCTCCCTCCCTCCCTCCCTCTCTCCTCTCCTACCCATTATGCCTCCCTCTTCTTCTTCGTCTCCCACCCTCCCTTTTCTCCCTTCCCCTTCATATTCCTCTCCCTCCCTCCTCCATCTACTACTCACCCCCCTTACCTTCCTCCCCCCCCTTCCCTCCCTCTTTCTTTCTGTCTTCCGTTTTTCCCTATCCACTCCTTCCTCCCCCTCTACTGCTCACCCTCCCTACCCCCTACCTCCCTCTCTCCTTCCTTCCTTTCTTCTATTCCCTCCTTCCCTCCCTACTTCCCTTTCTCCCCATCCCTCCCTCTTTCTTCCCTTCTTCCTTTTTTTCCTATCCCCTCCCTTCCCTCTCCTTCCGTCCCTCCTTCCTTCCTCCTTTTCCTTTTTTTGCAAACTTCGGCTTTTAGGAAAGCAATCGGACGCCATCTAAGTTTTGCAGTTTGTTAAGGGACTGCGGCGACGACTCCCCTCGGGCAATCAATCTGGGTGTTTGTGTTTTAATAAAGGAACCGATTTTTTCTTCTTCTTCTTCTTCTTCTTCTTCTTACCTCGAAGTTTTTAAAGAGGGATTGGGAGGTCGATTTCGGCTAAGAGGAGGGTAGGGGGAGGGGGTTGGGGGCGTGGGGCATTTGATCTCGGTCTTGGTTTTATGCTTATTTTCTTTGTGTGTTTTGTTTGTTTGTAGGACTGTTGTTATTGTTTTTGTTATTGACGGTGATGTTAATGTTGTTAGTGTTGATATTATCACCATCACTTATCAATAGTGGTTGTAGCAATAGCTATTTTAGTGAAGTTAACACAAATATAATGATAATACTGAATTGCTATTTAAGAATAGGCCTATCGGCTTTTTCTTTTATGTTAAGTGCGGAAATCCGGTTTAAAGTCGTTTTAGTAACAATGTACACAGATTCGTACTACAGATTTAAGGATGCCATGTTGATAAGCAAGGGATAATTCATCATATTATATATCATATATTCTTGTTATTTATTATGTGATCACGATTGTGTCATTAAGCAGATATATCGCCAGATAAGCTTTAATACAGATTCTAAGCGCATTAACGTTTTTCAGTATATAACGATTATTGTTTTTATATCTGTAGTACATTACGTAGTATTACCAATAGTGATGGAAGTAATTTATTGAAACTGTTAGCAACGCACACGCGCATGCTCGTACAAATACACACTTCACTCGCGTACTCATATATACACATACTTCTTAGGCCAATTAAGACAACTTGGATCCTCCCTGTAATTGGCAACACACACACACACACACACACACACACACACACACACACACACACACACACACACACACACACACACACACATACACACGCACATATGCTCACACACACACACACACACTTCTTAGGCCAATTAGACCGACTTGAAAGCTCCCTGTAATTGGCAGCAGAGCAACAATTAGTAGTGCTCAGTCGCATTTGACCAAAAATTGTATATATAAAAGTTGACTTCAAGATTGTTATGTCCTTTGGGTCTAGTACGTAATTTTTTTTTTTATTGTTTTCGCATTATTGTTATATGGGTTTTTATTGTTATTATTGATTATGTTATTATTATTATTATTATTATTATTATTATTATTATTATTATTATTATTATTATTATTATTATTATTATTATTATTATTATTTTATTATTGTTATTATTTTTGTTGTTATTATTTTTGTTGTTGTAGTTTGCTGTTATTATTAGCATTGTTGTTGGTGTCATATTATTATTATTTCTATTATTATTACTATACTGTCATTGTTAATGTTATCGCTATTATTATAACTTACTATTGCTGTTAGCATTATTATTTTTATCATCATCATCATCATTAAGTTCACCCTTGTCATCATTATCTTCACCATCATCATCATTTTCTTTCAAGTTTTCTCTTATAAATGGCGGCCAGTATGTCCTTTTTTCGCTGGGGGGGGAGGCACACTTGGTCGAGTTGGGGAAGGTTGAGGCTCGTTGAGGGTTGAGACAGAGGGAACCTTGGTTAAGTGGGAGATGAGGGGGCGGGAGGAGGGGGAGGGAGGGAGAGAGGGAGAGGGTGGGGAAGCGGGGAGGGGGGAGGAAGGGAGGGAGAGGGGGTGGGAGGAGAGGGGGTGGGAGTGAGAGGGAGAAGGAGGGGAAGCGGGGAGGGAGTAAGAGGGAGAGGAATAAAGGAAAGGAGGTAGGGGGAGGGAGGGAGCTGAGGAGAGGAGGAAAAGGAGGAAGACAGAGGGAAACTACTTCTGCATATGTCGGTGGTTGAGAATCTTGGTTAAGTGGGAGATGAAGGGGCGGGAGGGGGAGGGAGAGAGGGAGAGGGTGGGGAAGCAGGGAGGGGGGAGAAAGGGAGAGGGAGAGGGAGGGGAAGCGGGGAGGGGGGAGGAAGGAAGGGAGGCAGAGAGGGAGAGGAAAGGAGATAGGGGGAGGGAGGGAGCTGAGGAGAGGAGGAGGAGGGGAGGAAGGAAGAGAGATGAGGAGAGGCAGAGGAAGAGAGGGAGGGAGATGAGGAGGGAGAAGGGAGAGGAAATAAAAGAGGGAGGGGAAATAGCTGGAAAGGAAAGGAGGGAGAGTGAGTGACAAGGAGGGAAAGTTAAGAGCGACAGGAAAGGAAGGATAAAGGGAGGGAAAAAGACAGAGATGAGAAGGGAAGGAGAGGGATATGGAAACGTCAAGTATAAAGGGAGTCAAACAGATCATAGAGATAGGAGCAGAGAGAATTAGATTATTAGTTTACTTTAGTTTCTTTTTCTCTTTTCCTTTTCATGTCAACCCTCTCTCTCTCTCTCTCTCCTCCCTCTCTCTCTCTCTCTCTCTCTCTCTCTCTCTCTCTCTCTCTCTCTCTCTCTCTCTCTCTCTCTCTCTCTCTATCCTCTTCTGATCTATCATCCTCTCTCCGTCTCTCTCTTCTCTCGCTCCTCTCATCCCTACTCTCATCTCTCTCCTCATCCCTACTCTCTCTCTCTCTCTGCTCTCACTCATCTCTCTCGCCGTCACCAAAGTCGGTTTTATGTCTGCCTTAGTACCTCTGCTCACAAATTCAATCTCCCATCTCTCTCATCTGCTCACCATGTTATCCCAAAGCCTGTTCTTTAGGACTGTTGATGTTGTGTGATGTGCGTGTGTGTGTGTGTGTGTGATGTGTGTGTGTTGTGTGTGTGGTGTGTGTGTGTTGTGTGTGTTGTGTGTGTGGGTGTGTGTGCGTGGGCGCGTAAGTGTGTGTGTGTACATATATAATATATATATATATATATATATATATATATATATATATATATATAGAGAGAGAGAGAGAGGAGAGAGGAGAGAGAGAGAGAGAGAAACACCGATCACAAGAAATAGACTGGAGGGGCTAGAAAAAAATACACGAGAAATGAAGATAGATAGACAGACAGTGACATATTGTGAATACATTAGCAGTTTATATTCGTCCTCGGTTATCAGGAGAAAAAAAAAGGGGGGGGGGGGGTCTGGTAGGAGCAGAGAGAAAGAGGGGGTGGGGAGTGGGCTATACTTTAAAGCCTCAGACAAAACTTTCGGGAAACTAAGCTATCAGTGACGCAAAGATATCTGCAACAGCCATCTGAAACGCAGATGTAATAAAGTAATGAACACAAGCATTTGCTCGCAGTCCAACTTGAGTTAATGCCTCGCTGGGGAAACAAGGGGAGAGGGGGTTGGGGTGAAGGTATTGGGGTAGGAAGAGGAGGAAGAGATGGCTGGGGAAAGGAGGAGGGGTGAGGAGAAGGAGGGAGGAGGAGGAGGAGGAGGAGGACGAAGAGGAAAGAGGAGGAGGAAGAGGCATATGAGGAGGAATAGAGGAAAAGGAGGAGGAGGAAAGGGAAGAGAAGGAAGGAAGAAGAAGAAGAAGAAGAGAAAGAGGAGGAGGAGGAGGGGGAGGTGGTGGTGGTGACTGTGGGTGGGAAGAGGAAGAGGAAGAGGTGACCGGGTGTGGGAAGATGAGGAGGGGGGTGAGAAGGGGGAGGAGGAGGTGATTAGGATAGAGAGGGGATTGGGTTGAGGGGATTAGAATGGGGGGAGGAGGAGGATAGGGAGGGGACTGGGGAAGTTGAGAAAAGGACGAGGAAGAAGAGGAGGGAGGAAGAGAAGAAGTAGAATAGGTAGGGATGGGGAAGAGAGGAGGAGAAGCAGGCTATGAGCGGATGCCGAGGGAAGGGGAGGGACAGTAGGAAGGGGGGGGGCAAGCTGTTAAGAGGAAGGGTTAGTAAGGGGAGAGGGAGAAGAAAGAGGGGAGGGCAAGCAGAGTATAGAGGGGAGTGAGGGTGGAGGAGGGGACAGGGAGGGTAGGCAGGGTACTGATGGTTGGGAGGGGCAGGAGTGGGTAAAAATAATGATCATAGAATGGTCTTATCGCTATATTGGCCGTTTGAATGTTTACAATGAATGGCTAAGCGACATTTCCGTTTTTGTCGAAATTTACAGATTTATGAATGTTTGGTAATAGTAGTAGTAGTAGTCATAGTAATGTGGTTGTGTTGTAGTAGTCGTAGTAGTAATAATAGTAACAATGGTAGCATTAGTGCTAGCAGTTATAAAGGTAGTATTAATGCTAATTATTATAATGGCCGTAATTAAGATAGCGATAGCAGTTATTATAGTTGTAATAATTGTCTTTCTCTTCTTTAATTTTGCATTTTTTAAGAATTTTAACTACAGCCTATCATGTTACCACCTGTAGAATTTACAAGACCATTATCAGTTAGTTGTTCATTAGCAACATCGCTTACATAGATTCTTTAAACCATTGCAGAATATCGGTATTACTGCAACATAAACACACATTGGGCATTATTCTGCAGGATGAAATCTGAAATGAAATTAATCTTGCTATGGAGAGAGAGAGAGAGAGAGAGAGAGAGAGAGAGAGAGAGAGAGAGAGAGAGAGAGAGAGAGAGAGAGAGAGAGAGAGAGAGAGAGAGAGAGAGAGAGAGAGAAGAGACGTTGAAAGATAGAGTAAATTGTTTAGCTAATCTTATGTAATAGACGATTAAGAGAAGAATAGATATATAATAATAGATAATATATATCATAATTAGATAGAAGATGTATTTTCGAAAGCTCATCGATATAACATGTATCTCGTTCTTGATTTTCTATCTTTATTTTAATATTGTACTGTATATATATAATAATAATTATTATATAATATAATATATATATCATAATTAGATAAATATTAATTTATGCAAGTGCACATAACCATATATCAGCATATCCTATATATATATAATTATATATTTATATAATATAAATATTATTATATATATATATATATTCGTGCAAGTGCACGTATCGTATATAAAAATGAATTCCTAAACGGATGCCAAGTTTGCGCCCCCTCATTCCTTCATTCCAATATCACCATCATTATTCCATTTCATTAAAAAAGACTCCTTTCCCCCTCCTTCCCCGTCTTCGTAATTCCTGCCATCTCCCCGGCAGGCGCGTCGATACAAACTCTGTTTCCCCTTTTCTCGAGAGTCAATTTCCACGCGACCGCCCAACGCTTCTCGATTTTTAGCCAGCGAGACCGGTTGCTCTTTGAGCCGCCGCCACCTCCAATTTCCCCTCATAAATGTTATACATGATGTGCAAACTTCCCCTCGAAGATGCGTGTGAAGGG
>NC_051427.1:29984700-29999700 GCF_015228065.2 Penaeus monodon | reverse complement strand
TTAATGCCGAGCCCTCGTTAGTTATTTGTGCCAACAGGAAGCGCGAGATTTGCTCATACCTACGTGCATCCAGGAGTCCCGTCCCCCTACAGGAGGTTTGCTTCACAATATTTTTTTTTTCTTTTTCATCCGAATGTCAAATGAATTCCTGAGACACAAATACCCACATAGGTACTATTAAGAACTCAATTATCGTATCGAATGTATATTGAATTTGCGTTGCTTCCAATAACAGTGTTATCAGTACTGTAACAACAATAGCTGAATCTCAATCTGCTCTTTCTCAGTCCCTTGAAAGAACTGAGTCATTTTTGATAAGTGTGCTGTGAGCATAATGGCAAGTGCGCGCTCTCTCTCTCTCTCTCTCTCTCTCTCTCTCTCTCTCTCTCCTCTCTCTCCTCTCTCTCCTCTCCTCCTCTCCCTCTCTCCTCTCTCCTCTCTCCCTCTCTCTCTCTCTCCCTCCTCTGTCCTCGTCTCTCCTCCTCTCTCCTCCCCTCCCCCTCTCTCTCTCTCCTCTCTCTCTTCTCTCCTCTCTCCTCTCTCTCTCTCTCTCCTCTCTCTCTCTCTCTCTCTCTCTCTCTCTCTCTCTCTCTCTCTCTCTCTCTCTCTCTCCTCTCCCTCTCTCTCTCTCTCTCTCTCTCTCTCTCTCTCTCTCTCTCTCTTCTCCTCTTCTCTCTTTTCTCCTCTCTCTCTTCTCTCTTCTTCTTTCCTTTTTCTTTTTTTCTTTCCCTTCTTTTCTTTCTTTTCTTTTCTTTTCTTCTCTCTTTCTTGCTTCTTCTTTCGTCCTTTTTCTTTTCTTCTTCTCTTCTTTAATACACACACACAGTACTGCATTACATTATACATTTTTGGCTTTTTTATTCGTTGGTTCGTTAATTCTTAAGCACAACAGCGTCGAAATATAATTGTTTTGAGTCGATATGAAAATAGTAGAGATTGATTTGACTGTTTGTACTGTCAATAACCTGATTTTTTGTTCGTTTTTATTTTTTTTATTATTTTATGTTTTTTGTCTTATATGTTTTTTTTTCATTTTCTTTTCTTTTTCTTTTTTCTTTTCTTTTTCTTTTTCTTTTTTTTTGGCTTTTTTTTCATTGTTGTTGTTATTAGTATCTTTAGCTACAGAAGCGTTCGAAATTATAATTGTAATGTTGATGATCATAATATTGAAAATTATGATGATGATGATAATTGTAATGTTGGTAATGGTAATAACGATGGAAATAATGATAAGCATGGTGATATCAATAATAATTATAATGATATTAATAATAATGATAATAATAATGATGATGATGATGATAACAGTAATGATAATAAAAGTTATGATAATGGTATTAGATATTACTACTACTGTTGCTGCTGCTAATAATAATAATAAAATAATAATGACAGTAGTAGTAAAAATGAAGATAATGATAATGATAACGATAATGGTAATGGTCGTTATTTTTGCTCATCATTATTAGCATAATGTATCCTTTGATATTATCAATGTTTATATGTCTGTGGGAAGTTGTTATTTTAATTAATCTATATATGACTAATATTGGCGTTAAAGTGTACACGCGTGACTGTTTTTTTTTTTTTTTTTTTTTTTTTTCCTTTGCAATTTTTTTCTTTGGGGCTATTTCGCGAAAAATATCCGATTATCCTGAAGAAAAAAAATCTGCATCTTCCCTATATTTCATACAAACATCATGGCGAATATCTGTTATGGTAATGTTATCTGTTAATCTTTATCTGTCTGTCTATCTCATTCTGCTTTACTTCCCTCCTTTCCTCTAGTTTCACGTCTGTATTCTCTCTCTCTCTCCTTCTCTCTCTCTCTCTCTCTCTCTCTCTCTCTCTCTCTCTCTCTCTCTCTCTCTCTCTCTCTCTCTCTCTCTCTCTCTCTCTCTCTCTCTCTCTCTCTCTCTCATGCACTTTCTTTCGTTCTCCCTCTCCCTTTCCATCTCATATTCTCTCCATATCATTCTCTCCCTCTCCCACTCCCTCTCCATTTCCATATCCCTTTCCCTTTTATTTTCCTTCACCTCCATATTCCTCTCCCTTTCCATCGTCATTTCCATATCCCGCATCCTCCCCTTCACCATTTACATCTCCTTCTCCCTTCCTCCTCCTCCTCTTTCTCTCCCTTCCCCTCCCCCCGCCGTCGTCTGTATATCTAGAAATGTAGCGACCGGCGAATAGGGAGAATTCCCACGCAGAGGATGATCTGATTTTCGGACTGTAACTTGATGTTCTGATTTTCGGACTAACTTGACGCTGTGATTGTCGTCGTTTCAACCCTTGGCTGTTGGCTTGGTGTTTGAAGCCCTAGGAACTGTAATTCGGTCCTATTGTTTGATTTTTTTTTTTTTTTTTTTTTTTTGGGGGGGGGGTTGTTGCGAGGGTAGATTAGTGTGCAACGTACGATGTGATTTTCTTTTTGTTTATTTATTTTGTTTCCATTATTTTTATTTTTTCTGGTACTTGTTATTTTTTGTTATTGTTTTTTTTCTCTATATTTTATTGTTAACGCTGAAGTTTTCATGGTGATGGGTTTTTCATTATTATTATTTTATCTTTTATCGTCAATATTATTATTCGTAGTAGCTAGCTGAAGTAAAGATATTAGCAGTAATGATTAATTTATTTATATTGATTTTAATATTCCTTTTAATATTCCTTTTATTCTTTTGTACTTCTGTTTTCTTTTTCTTTTTTTTCATTTCGCTTTCTTCATATATTTAAATGACTTTATAAGCTATTCATTAATTGACTTAATATATGATTTTGTTTTTTTTTTTTTTATTTTATTATTTCCATTTACTCTCTGGTGTATTTTGGTTCCATTAATATCAGCTTAATATTGCGGGCTTAATATCAAAGCTCACCGCGTTATTATATTAATTAGTCGGAATATGGCAAGAATAGAAATTTAATATAAACCACGGTTTTTAAGGTCTCCTATTCATGCATATTGCAGGTGCTAATTCTTACGTTTATTCAGCCTGTGCAACTAGAGATCAACACGGCCTTTTATGGAGGTAGGTTTGCAAGGTCGTTTACAGCGTTTGTTCGGAGCGTACGACTCAAGTTGATCCATTGATCTCGTGCAACGGAGAAATTGCATCGTGCAATTTGACCTAATTATCACGCGATCAATACACATCCTATCAGTTTAAGTGGGGCGGTCGCAGGCCACCTTGCTCACACAGAACTGCACTCGCAGTCTCGTTCACGCTCGCAAACACACTCGTTTACTCGCACTTGCATTCTCATTCACTCTATCGCTCTCGCTCTCGCGGTCTGTCTCATGCTCCGTTATTCCAGCTTTCTGCCCTGTCTGTCGTCTCTCTCCTCCTCTCTCTCCGTCTTCTCATCTCTCGTCTCTCTCTCTCTCTCTCTCTCTCTCTCTCTCTCTCTCTCTCTCTCTCTCTCTCCTCTCTCTCTCTCTCCTTCTCTCTCTCCTCTCTCTCTCTCACACACACACACACACACACACACACACACACACACACACACACACACACACACACACACACACACACACACACACACACACACAGACGCTCGCTCACTCTCTATTTATCTCTCCATCTATCTATATGTCTATCTCTATCTCCCCTTCCCTCTCTTCCTTCTTCTTTCTTCCCCTTCTCTATATCCCTGTTCCTTTTCTCCTTCCCTTTCTCCCTCCCTCCTTCCCCTCCCCTCCTCTCCCTCTCTCCCTCCCTCCCTCCTTGCCTCCCCTCCTTTCCTCCCTTCCTCTCCCTCTCTATTATTACAAAATATCTTAGTCACGGCCATCAAGGTAGACGCAAATCAAACAGGTGTCACTCTTAGAATGACAGTCTGTCTGAGGAGTGAAGAGGGGGTAGAGGGGAGAGAGGGAGGAAGGGTGGGAGAAGGAGAAAGAAGGGGGAGGAGGGTAGTGAAAGTGAAGGGAGGAAGAAAGAAGAAGAGAGGACAGAAGAGAGGACAGGAAGTTGGAAAAAGGATGAAGGCGGTGGGCGGAGGAGGAAGAAGGGGGAAGAAGGAAAAGGTAAGCGTACCATGATGCTTGATAGGAAGGGGCATAGTACCAAAACCCATGGCAAGGAGATTCAGGTAAGTGAGTGGTAAGAAGAGAGAAATGACTATAGATGGAAGGTACTGTACCATGACGAGTGGTGAGAGGGGAGAAGGGATACCATGCCATAGCAAGTAGCAAGACAGGAGGAAAATTATCCGTACCCTGACATGTGGTACAAAAGGGGATAGAATACCATTCTATATTGAGTGGTAAGAGGAGGCGAGGCTAGTTTACCCAAGCGAGTGACAAGAGGGTGGGAGGGTATCGTACCTTGACATGTGGTAAGACCAGTGGGGCCTACCGCACAGTGCGTGTACCTCCGACGCATGGCTGAGATATACACACAGGTGACACGCGAGTTGTAATAATGGGTGTGTAGTGAGGTGTTTCCCCAGATATACTTCGAGTGTAGAAGGACAGACGATGGATAAATAAATTCTGTGGCGCTGGATTTATGTAGAAAGGGCTGTGGTTAACAGGTTGCTTTGTGTGTTATTTGGAGAAAGAGGAGGGGCGAGCGAAGTGGTGGGAGGGGGGAAGGAGAGGGAAAGAGGGGGGTGGTTGACGGAAAAAAATGTGGGTATAGAGAAAGGGAGACGGAGGATGGGAGAGGGGAAGAGAGAAAGGAAAAGGGAAATAAGTGGGAAGGAAAGAAGGGGAAGAGAGGGAAACGGGAAACAGGAAAGGACGGTGGGGGAAAAGGATGAATAAGGAGAAAGGGAGGGAAGGATAAAGGGAGAGGTCAGAAGAAAATTTAAAAAAGAGAGGGAGGGAGGGAGGAAAGGTGGAAGGAAGGACGAAAGGAGTGATGGAGTAATGACGTGAAGAAATGATGGAGAGAGAGAGAGAGAGAGAGAGAGAGAGAGAGAGAGAGAGAGAGAGAGAGAGAGAGAGAGAGAGAGAGAGAGAGAGAGAGAGAGAGAGAGAGAGAGAGATAAGAGACAAACCGACTGAGGGAAAGACATCCGCGCCGAGACAAGAGATAACGAACAACCCCAGCACGAGAAATCCAGAGAGAAACACAAACACCATCTATTCATACATCCTTCCTCCATCCTCCCCGCCCCTCCCCCTCCCCCCATTTGCCTCAGTGTCTCTAAAGCCTCCCCCCCCCTCCCCCCCGCACTTCCTTGACGCTGCCCACAACAAAGCCAGGCTGTCGTAGAGAGCTACTCGGGGGACGCGACGCCTGGCCTCCCCTGCGACCGCCTTTTGTCTTGGCGCCAACCCGTCGCGGCCGCTGCTGCTGCTGCTGCTGTTATTACTGTTATTGTTTTTGTGATTGTTCTGAGTTTTGTTTTCTTTTTTTGGAGTTTCCTATCGTATTTTGTTTTGTTGTTTTCGTTTCGATGTTTGTTTGTTTGTTTGTTCGTTTATGGCTATTTTTTTCCTGTGGTTATTGTTGTGTTTGTTGTGTATTTTCTTTTCTTGTGTCTGCATATTTGATTTGTATTTTCGTGTTGCTGTTGCACATGTTATTTCTTGGCGATGGTTATTGGCAATCTTTGCGATGGCACTGATAATAAGTGTTTTATCTGCAATGCTAACGCTATTTGGCTATTTTTATTATCGTTACCATTATTGAGTGTAAGTATTATCACTGGGTGATTATTATTCCCAATATCTCCACTCTTATTATTATCCCCACCGATATCAATCACAAACGAATCGCCTCCAATATATATTCATATCACCATCAATATTGCAATTGCAGCAGCCATTTATAGTCCGGCCGCACATGAAGCTGTCCTCCCGTGCAAGCCGAGGCTGCAGCAGCTCAAAGGCGAAGCGGCGGAGCTCCATAGAGCGGGCGCGCGCGCGCTGACAGCCACCCTGAATAGAGTCCAGATTTATCGAGCGGCGACGACAGATTCCGCGGCTGATGATGTGGCCGCTTAAAATCACACAATGTACGGAGACGCACACGGGTACGCACACTTAGATGCAGGTGTACATGTTCGTAGGATGCACAGGCGCACACGCATACGGTCATAGGCGCATAGTTTTTTATGCGCGCGCAAATTGGTACAGGTCTCTATATTCATACATGTATGTATACCCTGCAAAGACATTCAGGCGCTGGTACGCACAAAAACACGCACATAAACACACGCACGCACACACACACGCACACACGCACGCACGCACGCACGCACGCACAAACGCACGCACGCACGCACGCACGCACACACACACACACACACACACACACACACACACACACACACACACACACACACACACACACACACACACACACACACACACACACACACACACACACACACACACACAACCACCCGTCCATCCACCCACACCCACGCCTCTACACTCCCATCATCTCTCCTTCCCCCCCCCCCCTCCCTCCCATCCGTTCTAGCACATTTCATGGTTTGGTTCTGGAAGGTTCATTTACATTCAAAAACGATTTTACATTTTGATAATGCGAGTCCAGCGGCTATTGGCTCAAACTGTCCATTGTGTGGCCTTTTCGGGCGTCGGAAATCTGTGCGTGCGGGGCTTTCACCGTATGGAAATGGCCGTAGGGCGGGAGAGTAATAATAATACGCCTTGATAATTGATTGTGATGAGGATGGTGATGGTGATAATGACGATAACAGCGAGAGTAATAATGATAATGATAGGACTTCTGCTTATTGAGTATGGTAATGAGAATGATGATAATAAAGATCATGATCATGATAATATGAATAAGAATGAAAAGATACATTTATGATAATAGTAATAATGGTAATGATAAAGATAATAGTAATAATGGTAAGAATAAAGATGCTTTTAATGATAATGAAACTAATCATCATGATGATTTTAATGATGATGAAGATTGTAATAAGTGTTGATGGTAACAATAGTGATAACGATAGTAATGATAATAATGCTTGTAATAATCATAATTATAATAATAGTGACGATGATAATAAGAATGTTAGTGTTGATAGTAATATCGATTGTGATGATGGTAATAACGAAGGGGAAAAGGGGCGTGGTGTCGGATTCTGCCCTGCGGTGAGGGGCGGGATTTGCGGGCGTCGTGTGCGTGGGCGTGAGGGAGAGCAAAGGGCGCCCTCGAAGGCAGGCGGTCCCAAGGGCCTTGGCGCGGCCGGAAGTGACGGTGGTCGCGGGATCGAGGGTGCTGTGACCGCGAACGGGGGGGGGGGGTGATGGGGAGGGGTTGGAGGGATGAAGGAGGGTTGGAGGGACGAGGGAGGGTTGGAGGGGTTGGAGGAGAAGGGGTGGTGAGGAGAGGGGGTGGCAGGAGTGAGTAGGTAGGGGAGGGGGAGGAGAGCGCGGGGGGGGGGGGATTTGTCTTGGGGCAGGGGACATGACTCAGGGTGTCACGGTCAAGGGCGCTGGGTGGGGGGGAGGGGGAGGTTTCCGGATACGTGCACACGCAAGCGGATGGAGATGTTCACTGGAGAATCACGCACACACGCGAGCAAACGCACAAACTCACAAACACGAGCACACGAACTCGCTTGCATATACACTCATGCGCGCGCGCGCACACACACATACACACAAAAACACACACATACACAGACACACACACACACATACACATACACATACACATACACATACACATACACATACACATACACATACACATACACACACACACACACACACACACACACACACACGAGCAAGCGCACACACTCACACACACGAGCACACGAACTCGCTTGCATATACACTCATGTGCGCGCGCGCACACACACATACACACAAAAACACACACATACACAGACACACACACACACATACACATACACATACATATACACACACACACACACACACACACACACACACACACACACACACACACACCACACACACACACACCACACACACACACACACACACACACACACACACAACACACACACACACACACACACACACACACACACACACAACACACACACACACACACACACACACACACACACACACACACACACACACACACACACACACACACACACACACACACACACACACACACACACACACACACACAGTAACACACTAACACACACGTGCATCTAAAAATACAAACAGATAATAGTTCCAGAATAAATGAAATTTAAAAGTCACACAGTGGTGTACACTTTTTCAGTATCTTTTTCCCTACGGACTTTAATACGAAAAAACGTGTAATAAAAGAAAATATAAAACGAGAGTTCACTGTTACTGACTCTTCAAATACACTTTTTAAAAACCTTAGCTTTAAAGTGTGTAAAGTGGCACAAATGACGAGGCAGTAAGTGCAGAAAGAGGAGGAAGCGTCAAGAACATAATTATTATTTCACGAAGCTTGTAGATGGGAATAATTTGATCGCAAGAACCGTCTAGTGATTTAGGAGCTTGGCTGGCACTCCCAACGCCCGCTGTGGCACTATCATCATTCACAACCCCCCAACGAGACACTGGTCTTCCAGACTCACCTGCTTTTCAGTGGCACTCTGGCTGGCTTTGTTCTTTCGGATATATATATATATATATATATATATATATATATATATATATATATATATATATATATATATATATATATATATATATATATATATATATATATCAATCAATAACGGTATGCTCATGCTTGAGCAGCCGTGGACCTCTCCACCATCCTTCGCCACTAAACTCGATCTTACGCTTTTCTTTCCACTTATACCATCGACAGCCCGCAAATATCTTTGATATTGTCGCTCAGTCTTGTCTTTGGTTTGCCTCTTCCTCTGTTTCCCATCACCATCCCTGTCAGCAAGCTTTTCTCAATACCTTTACTTCTCATTACATGACCAATAAACTTTAATTTCCTCTTGTTCAAGATGTCCAAAAGTCGGTCTTTACAATTTATTTCTCTCAGCACTTCATCAATCGTCTTCTTCTCTGTCCAGCTAATACGCAGTACTCGTCTGTAACACCACATTTCAAAACTATTGATCTTTTTCTTGTCTATCTACTTCAACACCATATATATATATATATATATATATATATATATATATATATATATATGTATATATATATATATATATATTATATATATATGTATAATATATATATATTTATATATATATATATATATATATATATATATATATATATATATATATATATATATATATATATAGGGGCCGCGGTGGCCGAATGGTTAGAGTGTCGGACTCAAGACTGTCACGACGGCAATCTGAGTTCGAGGGTTCGAGTCACCGGCCGGCGCGTTGTTCCTATGGGCAAGGAACTTCACCTCGATTGCCTGCCTAGCCACTGGGTGGCCAAGCCAGCTCATGTCAGTGCCGGGTAAATAGAGATGGTGACTCGATAAAAACACCGGGCGGAAGGCAATGGCAAACCACCGCTCTAAATTGCTAAGAAAAAATCATGGAAGCCCATGATCGTCAAGGCCGCGGTGGCCGAATGGTTAGAGCGTCGGACTCAAGACTGTCACGACGGCAATCTCAATTCGAGGGTTCGAGTCACCGACCGCCGCGTTGTTCCCTTAGGCAAGGAACTTCACCTTGATTGCCTACCTAGCCACTGGGTGGCCAAGCCAGCCCAAGTCAAGTGCTGGTCCCAAGCCCGGATAAATAGAGAGAATAATTACCTAAAAAGGTACCACCGGCACTCTCCGTGGAAAGGAACTGGGGACCCTACCACGTACTCACTCCAAGAGCATCACAACATGCTGTGACCACGGCCGCTCAGACATGAACCTACCGTTAAAAGAAGAAGATATATATATATATATATATATATGTATATATATGTATATATAATTTTATTTATTTATTTACTTTTAATACTTTTTTCGTGATAGTTACGATGATGATGATAATTGTAATAGCAATACTGATAATCATACTTGCGTTAGTAACAATGATAATTCTGATTATGATACTGAAAACAATAATACTTCTATTAGTAATAAATGATTATGACGTAACAATGATAATGATATATATGATAAGAGTTAATGAATGCGGATTGTAACGGTAAACTACAGTGATTTTTTTTTGTAATAATGGAAATGTTGATTATGACTGGAATAATGATAATGATTTTTATGCTAGCAATGATGAGAATGATGATTATGATAGGAATTATGATAATGTTAATGATATCAACAACAGGTACAACAGTAACAACAAAGCAACAATAATGATGATAATATAACAAACTTTTAAATATAAACTGGTAACTCAAAGATAATTTTTACTACCACATTCACACTCAGATAAATTATTACAAAATTTCCTTAAGAAATCAGAGAAATAATTCTTCGTAACAAAATCTCCATCAAGAAATCAGAAAATTAAATCTCCATTAAGAGATCAGAAGAATAATTTCTTCATAACGAAATACACATAAAAAGTCAGATAGATTATTCTTAATACCCTCCCCCCCCCAAAAAAAAAAAAAAAAAAAAAATAATAATAATTAAAAAAAAAAGATAAATAACAGTAATAAAAGGTGAATACGTAGAAAATAAAACCTTTAAGGCTGCATCATCAGCCTCCATAACCTCGAGTATTTACCAACAGATCGGATAGTTTGCCAAGTTGTGTCCATCATAAGGCGATCTTGGCTTGCAACCTCCATCAGGATTTCTTGCCTTGGCTTGCTTGGAAGCATTCTTGGGAGCGACTTTAATCATGATTTATTACTCTAGATTGCTAGTCGATGCAAGATTTGCCAAGTTAACCTTCAAGCTCCCGGGCAAGCGCGAAGAAAAGGAATTCTTGGTACAAACTCCTCGTCAAAATGCGAATGAAAGTTTAAATTGCTGGTCTGTTCCGGCTAATCTAAGATTTTTTGTCTTCTTATTTATTACTTAATAATGTGAAAAAAATATTAATTACTTGTATTAATTGTATTTGTGTTTATTGCATCCATTTATAGGATTAGTTTTATTCTGGAGAGGGATTGGGATGACATTGTTTTTGTACACAGGTTCCCAGTGTGTTTTGCATGACGTTTCTGTTAGATGTGTTGGCTAGAAGCCGGAAATACGCCCAGCAATGCAGTGTTTTGTACGCTTATCACGTTCATGTACACTCGTTAATATGCTCTGTCTTCGCGGAATTATGCGCTGTAGGAGAGAAAGAGAGGTTGAGAGAAACACACACAAACACATGTGTATGTGTGTGTGTGTGTGTGTGTGTGTGTGTGTGTGTGTGTGTGTGTGTGTGTGTGTGTTTGTTTGTGTGTTTGTGTGTGCGCGTGTGTGCGTATTTACAAATATATATGTATGTATGAATAGGTATATGTTTGTTTGTTTGTATTAGTATGTGTATTAAATACACATCTACACCCCCCTCACACAAACGTAAACATACGCTACACTTAAGTTTAAAAAACAACACGCTACACTTAAGTTTAAAAAACAACCATTCCTTGTTATCCCAGGCAGTGCAATCTGTTGTGTAGCCTACAGGCCTGTGAGGATTAAGGACTTTGATATTGACCATTCCTGCATCCAGCAACAATGCCACTTTGAATTTTTCGTGTTTTTTCATTTTGTTATTTATATGTTTTTTATTTCCATATATTTTTCGCCATACATTTATTAATATATTCAGTTATTGCTATTTATTATTATTATTATTATTATTATTATTATTATTATTATTATTATTATTACTATTATTATTATTCATTATTATTATTATTATTATCATTATTATTGATAGTGTTATGATTTATTCATTTTATTATATATATATTTTTTTCCCTTTTTTTAGCTATTCTTTTATTTATCCATCAATGTTTCGTTATCGACGAAAGGCATTTTCAAAATATTTTCGACACGTCCCTCGGGACAACCCCGATCGTCTGTAAAATGTATTATTTCTATATCCTTGTATGTTCTGTAGTTTTTTTTATATCCTTTATTGATTATTTATCATATTCGTTTAATAATATATTCTAGTTAGTTTGTTTTGTACATTTATTATTTATTTTTTGAGGACATGTTTTATTTACATATAATTGGACGTGTGGAGGAAAAGGAATTTTGTTTGTTGTTTTTTTACGTAAATAATTTATATCAGCCTCACCTCGTTCACGCACGCACGCACGCACGCACGCACGCACACACACACACACACACACACACACACACACACACACACACACACACACACACACACACACACACACACACACACACACACACACACACACACACACACTCACTCACTCACTGTATGTGTACCTGTGCGCGCATTGTCCCCATGTAGAAAGACACGTCATTTTGTCGGGGCAGATAAAAGGGGAAAAACTGAAATCACGCTTATTATGTGAATAATAGGCCCAGCGACGCACCAAACGAAGAGCCTAACAACCCACAAAGGGCATAATTTGACCTCTTGGCTCGCTAATAAGCTGTTTGCCACTCTTGCTTTCCACGATTCCAGGCGCGCGGGTTTGTGTGCTTGTTGGCGCGTTTGTGCGGATAGATTGACTGACAGACGGACTTGGGGTTGGGGCTTGGGGCTAGGGGCTTGGGGTTGGGGCTTGGGGCTTGGGGCTTGGGGTTTGGGGCTTGGGGCTTGGGGCTTGGGGCTTGGCAGGCAGGCAGGCAGGCAGACCAACCATTAACGAAACGAAATACGAAAATTGAAATGAAGTAGAAAGATCGGAGAGAGAGAGAGAGAGAGAGAGAGAGAGAGAGAGAGAGAGAGAGAGAGAGAGAGAGAGAGAGAGAGAGAGAGAGAGAGAGAGAGAGAGAGAACGGGAGAAAGACAAAAGCCTTCCCAAGAGGGGAGACTGTCAACATTTCATGAAAAGGACATGTTATTTCCTTACCTTGTAATTTATCCTCATGTTTCTGTTTCCATGTCAGACCAGCAAGTAAAAAAAGAAAGAAAAAAAATCGCTGAAGGGTTGTGAGAATTGATTATTGTCGTGTTAGAGAGAGAGAGAGAGAGAGAGAGAGAGAGAGAGAGAGAGAGAGAGAGAGAGAGAGAGAGAGAGAGAGAGAGAGAGAGAGAGAGAGAGAGAGAGAGAGAGAGAGGACAGCCATATACACACATAAATTTAACAGAACAGAACATAATTCTCTATAGAAGCAGAGAGATACATGTTTACGACACAGAAAGCGTGTAGGAATACCTGTCTTTAATGCCCTCTATCTCAGCGCGGCAAGTACAGAGCAGACAGAGCTGTACAGAGCAGACAGAGCTAAGGGTTCGAAAAGTCTGTCGGAGTTCGAACACGCCGCGGACGCAAACAGACTCTGCGCTCGTTGAAAATTCTCTCTTTTAGGAGGTTCAAGGTTCATCTGATGTTCGTCATTCTTAACGTTCCCCTATCTTAGATTAGGTTAGGCTAGGTCAAATTAGGGTAGATTAGGGATCTGTAAACAATTAAGAATTGATGAGATAGAAAAGGTAGTCTGACGGATGTATGTGAAGGAGTAGATTATCATCTACTGCGATATTTTTATGATGATGCCATGGTCCGAATTTGATGCTTCAGTTCGGGTCACAATGATCGCGATAACAGTAATGGAGTTGAAACAGTGGCCATGTTATCAGATTATAGCATATGGCTGTAATGATTAGTAAAATTTTATTATGGTTGAAGATCGAGGAAGCCAGATGAGATAAGTGAGTGATGATAGTGATAATATTAATTTGCATGATGTCAAAAGTTGACACATATCTAATACATCGATTCATTACCTTCCTCCTCCCTGTTGTTTATCCCCTCCCCCCTCCTTCGCATCTGTCTCCTTCCACAAGAGAAAGCCCGACTTTTGTTACAAATTACGCCTACAAATTACGCTATACATCACACCTTTATTGAAAGCCGGAGTCGTTGAGTGTCATTGCAGAACTGGAAGCCCTGATGGCATTTGCAAACTTTGTCGTCTGGCGCGGCATTGTTGACACTGATTACCAACACTGATGAAGTTGTTAATGTCAATCGTTAATGCAGGGTTGTTCATGCAACTAACGATGGTTGCATATTGAATGATTTTAATTAGATTTTCTCTTGTTTTTCGTGGTAATTGCAGGTGATTGCGGTGGTGCAATATCCGCTGGTGTTATACGCTGCGTTCGACTTTTTTCTAATATATTTGGCATATCGGCTTTTTCTGTGTAATATTACCTATGAGTGATGTTGTGTGTGTTGTGTGGTGTGTTTTGTGTGCTGTGTGTGTGGTGTGTGTGGTGTGTGTGTGTGTGTGTGTGTGTGTGTGTGTATGTTGTTGTGTATTGTATTGTGTGTGTGTGTTTGTGTGTGTGTGTGTAGATATATATATATATATATATATATATATATATATATATATATACATAAATACAAACACATACATATGTGTGCGTGTGTGTATGTTTGTGTATGTGTATGTTATGTGTGTACGTATATATGCATGTATATATGTGTATATAGGCAGTATATCTATCTATTTATATTTGTATATATACATGTCTGCATACGTTTTCTGTGTATATAGTAATTCACGTCAACATGAAAGATTGAAAAAGACGTTGGCCCTTCTAGAAGTGACTAAAGTCCCAAAGAACAAATGTTCACTAGTGACTAATAACGAGAGCCAGCCAGCTAGAACAAGACGTGTTCCCTCCAGTGCCAGTAATCAGGAGGGCCGCAGATTTACCATCAAGAGAAGGGAGGGGAGAGAGAGGGGGAGTGAGGAGGCCCGGGCAATAACAGTAAAAGTCTTAGGTTATCGCAAGCCAGAGTTCGCGACGAGGCTCCGACTGTGAGAAAATTTTGCGCATTTATCTCAACTTTTCGAAATCTAGTACACCCAAGTTTGTATTGAAGTTCATCGGAACAAGGAGCTCCAGGGGGATAAATATTAGACTCCCTGATCGCCGCCATGCTGAAGGAGAGAGAGAGAGAGAAAGAAGCTAACCGAGGTACTGCATCTG
>NC_051427.1:29954700-29979700 GCF_015228065.2 Penaeus monodon | reverse complement strand
GAATTATTAACATACAAGCATATTTTGTTGTACATAAAAGTAAAATATATCCAACCATAAGCGCTGTGTGTGTTGTGCAGACACACACATGCGCACATGACCACGCACAGGTAAACGCAAACGCTCGCGCGCTAATGCATGTGTAAACAGACTGACAGACAGATAAAGGTATATAGATGCATAAACGGATAGACATATTTATATGGATGGTTAGACAAAGATACAGATTGATCGATATATATATATATATATATATATATATATATATATATATATAAATATATATATTATATATATATATATATATTATTATATATATATATATATATACATACATATATTATTATATATTATTATGATTATATATATTATATGTGTGTGTGTGTGTGTGTGTGTGTGTGTGTGTGTGTGTGTATGTGTGTGTGTGTGTGTGTGTGTGTGTGTGTGTGTGTGGATAAATAGGTAGATACATAAGAAAACAGATATAGATAAATAAATATATAAATAGACAGCTGTCGGTACACAGACAGATAGACAGATCACGCTTCCCAAATTAAATTTGATCAAAGACAGTCCAAGTACATCAATAATCAGCGTATCCCTTTCTCTTCCCAATTTATTCACTTCTCTCTCGCCTCCCCTTTCTTCGCGTCAGATTTACGTGCCATCATTATGCAATTCGGAATTTCCTCTTTAGTAATTATACGGCCAGAGTAAACGATCACCCCCCCCCACCCCCCGACCCCCCGAGAAGGAATGTGTCAAGAGGGGGACCGACCTCACCGGAGGGCAGCGATGGGTGATTGGCAGGGTGAGGGAGGGTTGGAGGGAAGGGTGGAGGATGGGGGTGGAACGTAAGGGAGGGAGGGAAGGGAAGGTTGGAGGAAGACGGAGGAGAGGAGGAGGGAGGGAGGGCGTGATGGAAATGGCAGAGAAAGAGACAGACAGACAGACAGACAGCTAGACAGACGGAGTGAAACGGGGACGAAAGTGAACCTTAGCGATACAGAAAGAAAGAATGAAAAAATAATACGAAGCAGGGAACAGGGCGTAGAGGGGAAGAGGAAACAACACGAGAAAAGGGGAAACGAAATGAGGAAGAGGAATCACTAAGCGATCGGGAATGGAAATGGCCGGCCGTAAAGGGGAAGGAAATGCGTATATAGATGAAGGTAAAAGGGGAATGTTTAGAGGGAATATGAGGATGAGGAAGGATAAAGGAGGAAGAAACTAAGCGAGGAAGGAGGAAGAATATAGGAGTATATGATAAAATGGAAGGAGGAAGAATATAGGAGTATATGATAAAAGGGAAGGAGGAAGAATATAGGAGTATATGATAAAAGGGAAGGAGGAAGAATATAAGAGGACGGAATAAAAAGGAGGAAGGAAGAGAAATTAGGAAGAATGCAACAGGAGGGAATAAGAATGATGAAGATAAAGCGGTGAATATATGGAAAGACATGGGGAGGGAATAAACGGGAGGAGGAAAGATATAGAAGGAGGAGGGATGAATATAGGGAGGAAGAAGAAAGATTAAAGAATATAAGAGGAAAAAGGAAGAATAAAGGAAGAGAGATGAGGGGAAAATGGAAAGAAAGAAGGAAGAGGAAAAAGGAGGAAAATGGAAAAAATTATTGGAAGTGGGAAGAGACAAAGGAAAAAATATAAAAGGAAGGAATGGGAAAGGAAAGATACTACAAATGAATAAAGGAAAAAAAGAAAGTGCATGATGAATTATATATATATATATATATATATATATATATATATATATATATATATATATATATATATATATGAATACAAATAAAAATACAAGCAACATAAGAAGAGAGAAGAAGAAAAATATATGAAGAATGAGATGGAAACGGTAAGAATCCAGGAGAAGGAAGGAGGGAGAGTGAAAGAATGCGGCTCGCGATCCTCCGCTCTAAGATTTAAATGCTCCTGACTTTATATCTGTAAGAGAGGGAGAGGAATGGAAGACGAAAGGAGCGCGGGCCGAGATGGAAAAATCAATGGCGGGACACCTTCGCTCGAAAAGGTGTCTGGAGGTGGATTACGGTGATAAATAAGTGGAGACAAGCTTAACCTAACCCCTTAACTTGCTGTTTCTCTCTCGCCTCTCTCGCTCTCTTTCTCTTTCTCTCTCTCTCTCTCTCTCTCTCTCTCTCTCTCTTCTCTCTCTCTCTCTCTCTCTCTCTCTCTCTCTCTCTCTCTCTCTCTCTCTCTCTCTCTCTCTCTCTTTCTCTCTCTCTCGTGCTCCTTCGCTCTTTCTCTTTGTCTTTCTCTTTCTTTTTCTCTTTCTCTTTCTCCTTCTCTTTCCCTATCCTTCTCCCTCTCCCTCACCGCATCCCTTCCCACCTCCTCCCCTCTCCCATCCTCTCTCTTCTCCTCCTCTCACCCCCTTCTCCCTCACCTATACCTCCCCCCCTCACCCTCACCTCACACAAACACACACCTTTTCATTAAAAAAAATACATGAATTTAAAACAGTTCGCAAACACTGGATTCCCCCCCCCCCCCTTCCCCGAGAGATCTTTAATGTGTTGCTTTGTCGGGGAATAAAATATTACCTCGAAAATGTGACCGAGGCTTGAGAAAGGAACGGCGATGTAGGTGGTGTAAACAGGCCATGGCAGGGCAGGCCGGGGTCGAGAGTTACGAGCCCAGGACATGAAATAAAGGAGGGACGCCTGTATTGCACAAACACGCTAGTGCAAAGTTACTCTCATTTTTTTTATTTTTATTTTTTATTTATATCATGTGCATGTTCTCTCTCTCTCTCTCTCTCTCTCTCTCTCTCTCTCTCTCTCTCTCTCTCTCTCTTCTCTCTCTCTCCTCTCTCTCTCTCTCTCTCTCTCTCTCTCTCTCTCTCTCTCTCTCTCTCTCCTTCGAGGGGGGAGGGGGGTTATATTACTGTGTATTTTGCTTCTGGCGCATTTTTTTTTTCTTCTTGATATTTTCACTGTGTATATTTGGATTTATTTTCTGAGGGTTTGCTTGTATGCGAGGTGCTAAGGTCCCCCGCTGTGAATAGAAAAGATATTTTGATGTGTGTGAAACGGGGGAGTGCACAGCATACCGCATTTCTTTCCTTTTGCGGGAGTGCCCTTTCTCTCTCTCTCTCTCTCCTCTCTCTCTCTCTCTCTCTCTCTCCTCTCTCTCTCTCTCTCTCTCTCTCTCTCTCTCTCTCTCTCTCTCTCTCTCTCTCTCTCTCTCTCTCTCTCTCTCTCTCTCTCTCTCTCTCTTTTCCCTTTTGTCCATGTCCGGCAAGTGTCCGGCCGCATGGATTAAGGAACGACACATAACTCACCGCCTTAAGACTCGCAGATTCATCAAAAGTCCTATAAACCGGAAGCGAAGGAACGAGGGCCCGCAGACCACGCCGCTAGGGGGGAGGACCAAACTCAGCGGGACTTTGGGGAGAGAGAAAAACAGGGAGACTTTATTAGCTGGGCTTTATATATTAGGACTTGTCAGGTACTATATTGTATGAGTAAGATGTTGATACCGATTTTTTTCTTCTGATTAAAGGTTTGTGGAATTTTGGAAGAAGTGTTGGACCTTTGGGTGGAATTGAAAAAGATGTAGGAATATATGATTTTTTAAAAAGTTAGCGCTTGGTAGAAATAAGAAGGATGAAGGGAATATAGGATTTTGAAAACAAAGGTCTGCGTTTGGTAGAAATAAGAAGGATGGAGGGAATATAGGATTTTGGAAGAAATGAGTTTTTTTTTTTAATATAAGAGGGACTGAGAAGGAGTAAGATGTTAATAGCGAGGCGAGCTCCGTGGGAGGAATACAATAAAATATCCCTTGAACATGGAAACGCAGCAAGACCGCGAAAAAGGGATACTTGCATTACATGAACTTGCAACGGAATGAATAGCATCTTGCAAGAGGGATTTTCCATGCAGGGGCAGGAGGACCCATCTCCCCCCTCCCCTCTCTGCTTTCCCGACCTGCCGGCATCGCAACAAAGGCTATTTTGAGTCGAGGTCGAAAAGGGGGTGGGGGAAGGAAAGGGAAGGAAGAGGGAAAGAGAAAGAGAAAGGGAAGAGAAGAGGAGAGTAGAGGGAGAGGGAGAGAGAGAGAGAGAGGAGGAAAGAGGGAAAGGAGGGAGGAAGGGAGGAAAGAGGACGGGGAGAGAGGAAGGAGAGAAGAGAGAGCAAGGAAGAGAGAGGGGAAGAGAGGGGAGGGACTATCGCGGGGCAGCCTCGAGAATTTACCACTCCTGAGGCTGGGCCGTGAACGGTATTGCGAGATTCTCCCCTTTGCTCATAAGAGGAAAGGGGCGCTAAGAAGGCTTAGAGACCCTGGCCACCCACCTCTCCTTACCATCCTTCCTGGACGCGATATCCTTATCCTTTTCTTTTCGTCTTCTTCCTTCTTCTCCTTCGTTATCACCGTCTTATTATTATCATTGTTATTTTCCTCCTCCACCTTCCTTTGTCATTGTGTTCTTGATTTTCTCGTCCTCCTCCTCCTCCTCCTCCTCCTCCTCTTCTACCAGCTCCTTCGCTCTCCTCCTCCTCTTCTTCTTCGTCTTCCTCCTCCTCCTCCTCCTCCTCCTCCTCCTCCTCCTCCTCCTCCTCCTCCTCCTCCTCCTCCTCCTCCTCCTCCTCCTCCTCCTCCTCCTCCTCTTCCTCCTCCTCCTCCTAAACGAGTAAGAGGAAAGGGGACGAAAGGAAGGAGAGACTGAAGGAGTGCTAATACAAAGAGGGAGAATTGGCTGTAATCACAGTGGTTTACGAGGGATTTGTGTGTGTTTGTGTACGTCTGTATGTCTGTCTCCTTCCTGAGCGGCTTGCATGTGTACGCACACGAAATCCAGAACTTTTTTCCCCTATTACAATTACACATTCAAGAAAGAAACAAGAAAGATATATAGATAAAAAAATAACATATATGCAGAACGGAATGCATAAAGAGAAAGGAAAAACACGCATGCAGAATTCTTTCTAGGAACACGCACGAAAAACTCCCCCTCACCCTGATCACAACGCATAAACGCAGAATGGAATGCTTGAAGAAAAAAACAAAAAAAAAATCAAAACAAAATTGTGTGAAAAAAACGAAGAGTTTCGTATAAAAAAAACGAAGAGATAAAAAAAGAAACGAAGAAAGAAAAAAAAAGAGCAAATATAGAATGGAATGTCGAAGAAAGAAAAATAGAAAAAAAAAAAAATTGGCGCGTTTTCAAGTGGTAGAAAAATGGAAATATGACAAAGTAAAGGGCTGTTGAGAGAAACGTTGGCGCAAATTTAGTGTCGAACGGGTCATTCCCAGGGTCGGCCGGCTACTTGCGTTCGGATATAACAACAGCAGGCTCTCGGGATGGGAATATATGAAGGAGGAAAGGACGGAGGGAGGGAGGGAAGGAAGGAAAGAGAGAGAGTGAGGGAGGGAGGGAGGGAAGGGAAGAGAGAGGGAGGGAAGGGAAGGAAGGAAGGAAAGAGAGAGTGAGGGAGAGAGGGAAGGGAAGTGAGAGGGAGGGAGGGAAGGGAAGGAGAGAGGGAAGGAAGGAGAGAAGGAGGGCTTTTGGGATGGGAATATATGAGGGAGAGAAGGAAGGAGAGAAGAAAGGAAGACTGGCTCCTGGGAAGGGAATATATGAGACTTTTTGAAGCCGATGACGGAAGGAGGGAGGGAGAGAGGGATGGGAGAAGGGAGAGAGAGAGAAGAAGAAGAAAGGAAGGAAGGAAGACTCTTACCTTTAGGACCCGATGGAAGAAGGAAAGTCGGAAGGAAGGAAGGAGGGAGGGAGGGAGGGAGGAGAGGGATAGGGAATAGAATTATGTGGCAAGGAGGAGGGAGGGAAGGAACAAAAGGAGGTGGAGGGATGTTAGTGGAAGGAAGGAAATAATGAATAAAGGAAGGAAGGAAAGGAGATAGGAGACGAGGGATAAAGAAACAGCAGGCTCCGGGGATGGGAATATATGAGACATTGTAAACCCGATGGGGGAATGAATAAAGGAAGGAGGTAAGGAAAGGAAGAAGAGAGGTAAGGGAGAAGGTGGAGGGATATTAAAGAGAGAATGAAGAGAAGGAGGAGGAGGAAGAGTGGGCGAAGGAATGTAGAAAAGAGGAACATGAAAGGGGGGGAGGAGAAATAAGAAGTGGGAGAAGGAAGAATGGAGAAAGAAACAAAGGAGGAAGACGTGGAGGGATGCTAGGAGAAAGAATGAGGGAAGGAGGAAGATGGGAGGAAGGAAGGATGGGTGGTGGGGTTGGAGGAGGTGGAGAAGGAGGCGAGGACGAGGAAGAAAGAAAGAAACAGGGGATATAGAGGAAAGAGAGAGAAAGAAAAAGAAAAAAGAGGATCTGAAAGAAAAAAAAAGCAAAAAAAAGAAAGGGAGGAAGAAATTTGAAGAAAAGAGAAGGAGAAGAAGAAGAAGAAGAAGAAGAAGAAGAAGAAGATAGAAGAAGAAATACGACAGCATCTTCATGATTATCTCTGGAGTCGAGCGCCAAGAAACACACCGAGTACGAGGTAAAGTTTGGCCGTAAATATGACAGAGTAGAGGGGAAAGGGAGGGGGCAGGGGGTGGGGGTACAGGGGGAGTTTGGCAGAGGGGAAAAGGGGAGGGGACCGGGGGGGTGAGGGGAAAGTAGGGGAGTTTGGCCGGGGGAAGTGAAGCGATGTCACTTTACGAAGCATTTGTGGGAGGCCCGAAGTGGGTTGGGAGGGGGGGAGGGGAGAGAGGGGAGGGAAGGGAGGGAGAATGGAGGGAAGGGGAGGACGGAAGGTTAGAGCGTCTCCCTAGGACGTGGAGTTCGACTTTTATTCGGATGAAGGGAGGAGGACGTTTGGCGTGAGTTGGTCAAGCTTTCGCGCGGGAGCTTGACCCTTCTCTCTCTCTCTCTCTCTCTCTCTCTCTCTCTCTCTCTCTCTCTCTCTCTCTCTCTCTCTCTCTCTCTCTCTCTCTCTCTCTTCCTGCATGCATGTATATGTTATATATATATATATATATATATATATATATATATATATATATATATATATATATATATATATATAGACATACAACACACACACACACACACACACACACACACACACACACACACACACACACACACACACACACACACACACACACACACACACACACACACACACACACACACACACACATACACACACACACACACACACACACACACACACACACTTATATATGTATATATATGTGCGTGTGTGTATTCGTATTTATATATATATATATATATATATATATATATATATATATATATATATATATATATATATATATATATATATATATATTAATATATATATATATATATATATATAAGTATATATATATATATAAAAGTATAAAATATACATATATATATATATATATATATGTGTGTGTGTGTGTGTGTGTGTGTGTGTGTGTGTGTGTGTGTGTGTGTGTTTACATGTATGCGTGTGACTTTGCATATCTCGTTCTCTACCTCCGCCCCCCCCCCCCCCCCGCCCCCTTCCCGCTACACATTCCTCCGCTTCATTCCCGTTTTCTTCTCTTCTCCTTTCCATTCTTGTCCCCTCTCTCTCTTGCCTCCTCCTGCCCCTTGCTGCTCGCCCCCCTCCTCGTTGCATGACTGGTTAGACTATTGGAATGGATTTTGCTAGTGCTATTTTTGGATGGCCGGCGGGCGTCTTCCACGGCATCTCGCAACCGCCGGGAGCGAGTGTGTGTATGTCTCCACTTTCGAAGTTTCTTGCTGTTTCTTTTTGCTGTCGTTTGATCTTTCATTTGGGATTGGTTGATCGATTGATTTTTTTTTAAGGCAGTATTTTCTCTCTCTCTCTCTCTCTCTCCCTCTCTCTCTCTCTCTCTCTCTCTCTCTCTCTCTCTCTCTCTCTCTCTCTCTCCCGCCCTCCTTCCCTCCCTCTCCCCCCTCTCTCTCGATTCCTCCCTCCCTCCTCCTTTCTCTCTCTCTCTCTCTCCCCGTCTTCCCTCTTCACCCCTCCTTCTTCTGTTCCTTTCCCACGTCACACCTCGGACCTGTTCTCTCGCGAACGTGAAACAGCATTGGCGGTCTTTGCTGTTCGTGTCAGTTGCATGACCGTGACCTCCCTTGCTATCTCCCCCCCTCCCCACTTCCCCTTCCCCGCTCAGTCCCCCGCTATCACCCCCCCATTCTTCCATTCCCCTCTTTGTTCCCTTTCCCCCTCCTCGCCCTCCCCTCACAGCACCCCTACCACCACTCCTTTCCTTTTCTCTTCCCCTTAAAGTTCTAAACCACACCTCCTTCCCTCCCGTCCGCCACAATACCTTTCCTTACCCTTTCCCCTCAAATGAATCCCCACCCCATGTCCCTTCCCCCATCCCTCACAATTCCCCGCCACATCCCTTCCCCCTTTCCCTCACGCAACCCCTCTCTCCCCCTCCCCTCATAGTTTCCCAACCTCACCTCTGTCCCTCCCCTCTTCTCCCTTCAAAGTAACCCCAGCCACACCCTCTCTCTCTCTCCTCTCCTCACAGTCTCCCCCACCTCACCTCCTCCCTCCCCTCACAGTTTCCCCAACCTCACCTCACAGTCTCCCCTCCCCCTCCGTCCCTTCCCCTCACAGTCTCCCCCACCCCCTCCGTCCCTCCCCTCTTCTCCCCTCTCAGTCCCCTTACCAAGACACCTCCCTTGCGAAGTCCGGCCGTGATTCGCCTTGTTGACACGCGAGTCTGGAATCCCACGGGAGAGGAAGAGGGAGGGGAGGGAGAGGGTTAGAGACAGGGGAAGGAGGGAGTAAGAAGTAATGAAGGGGGGAAGGAAGAAGGGGAGGAAGGAGAGAGAAGGAGAAGGGAGGGAGAGAAGGAGAAGAGAGAAGAAGAGAGAAAAGAGAAAGAAGAGAGAAAAGAGAAAGAAGAGAGACGAGAGAAAAGAGAAAGAGAGAAGAGAGAGAAGAGAGAAAGGAGAGAGAAGAGAAAAGAGAGAGAAGAGAGAAAAGAGAGAGAAGAGTGAAGAGAGAGAGAGAGTGAAGAGAAGAGAGAGAGGAGTGAAAGAGAGAGAGAGAGAGAGAGAAGAGTGAAGAGAGAGAGAAAGAGAGAAGAGTGAAGAGAGAGAGAGAGAAGAGAGAGAGAGAGAGGAGAGGTCTATATAATCTATTTTTGTCTGAATTGGAAAATTATGAAACTCGGCGTCTATTGTTCTCGTCTGAAATGACGGTGGCACATTTTTACTGATATTTTACATTTCTCTTTTCAGGTATGTTGATGTGTGAAAATGTGGCAGTATAAAATTGTAAGTATTTGGTTGTCTGTATATTTTATTTATCTCATAAACCTAACCTAACCAAAACTAACCTGATCTAGTTTCAAAGACCCAAACCAACTCATCTTATCTTACGTAACTAAACCTAACTAAATCCAACCTAAATTGTCCTAACCTATCCTTAACTTCGCATAACCCCCTCCAACCCAACTTAGTCTAGACACCAACCTACCCAACTTCCCCTAATCTAACATAACCTAACTTCTAACCTCACCGAACTTAGGTAGCGGTGCGACATTGCGAACCCCAATGGCAAATGGGATAGCAGAGTGCAATAAAGTTCACCTTCGATCCTCGGTGAATATGACAGCAAGAATCCGATAAAAGTCTTTTTACATGATTAACCGTCGTTGCCTTGAGAGTTACGTTGATTAATGTCACTTCTGATTTTTTTTTAAGGTTTTCTCTTTCTGTTTATGTCTCACTTTCTCCCTTTCTGTTTCGTCCTCTCTCTCTCTCTCTCTTTTCTTTCTTCTCTCTCTCTAAAACATGGAAAATTGTTAAAATACTAGTGCCTCACAAAAAGCACCTCACTAATGATTGCATAAGGCCCATACAAAGAACCGACCATTTTAATGACTTTTTTTTTCAAAAATTTGAAAACTAATTTATAAGGCACAATTGCTTCTACTTACAACAAAACACGATCGGACGGCTTACAACTATTTTTTTCAGACCACAACCAGTGGACGTAGAAACAATCATCTTAGTAATAAAACATCTTCGCGAAACAAATGCTATAGGAGCAGACGGCATTGCTTTGCGCTTTATCAGAGATAGTCTACCTGCAACTGAATCATTATCTGACGGTCATTGTTAACACCTCTCTGGTTACTGGTGTCTTTCCGTCGCTTTGGAAACATGGTATAGTAACACCAATTTTCAAATCGGGGGATATAGACGATGTCAATAATTATCGCCCTATTACTATACTCCCTATCTTATCCAAAATTCTTGAAAAAAAGTGTAGCAAATCAACTGACGAGTTTCCTGGAGGCCAATGACTTATTATCTAAAACACAACATGGTTTTAGAAATAGGTTATCTACTGAAACAGCTTTACTGCAAATTACTGATGAAATTTATAATAACAGACAAAAATCAGGTAAATTTGCTCACATTATGCGACCTTTCTAAGGCTTTTGATAGTGTCAACCATGAAATTCTCCTTAACAAATTAGTAAATCATAAAATTGATACCTTTTGGTTTAAAAGTTATTTAGATACAAGGACCCAATCGGTAAGAATCAATAATGATATGTCATCAAAACAACAAATACCTTTTGGTGTTCCGCAAGGCTCTATTTTAGGTCCGATCCTATTTACAATTTTCATAAATGATTTATCAACAATAGCCCATAACTGTCTTTTAGTGCAGTACGCCGATGAATCACAGTTTCTTCATAGTGACTCAGTAAACAACCTAAGCACGTTAATAAGAAACACTCAACATACTCTTACACAAGCAAAATTATATTTTGACACAAATGGCCTTAAACTAAACCCACATAAAACTCAATGTATATTCATAGGTAGTCGGTAGAACATAGCTAGAATTCCCAATGACACAGTCATAGAATTTGAAGGCTGCTCTATCAAACCGAGCACTTCAGTGAATAATCTAAGAGTACACTTAGACAGCGTCATGACATTTGAGCCACACATTGACAAAATACACAGGAAGGTAGTGGGTACCCTGATATATCTTAATCACATAAGAAATCAAATCACTACTGAAACTAGAATCATGGTTGTGCAAACTCTAGCTCTAAGCATAATTAACTATTGTTCAAACATTTGGGGATCGGCTAACAAGACCCAGATGCAAAAAGTGCAAAAATTACAAAACTTTGCTGCCAGAGTAGCACGGTAATATCAGTAAACTTGATCACATCACCCCACATATAAAAAAATGAAATGGTTAAAAGTCAATTCTAAATGCAGCTATGACACATGTGTATTCATTTACAAAATCATTCACGGGAATTATCCAAAATGGTTAATGCCTTTACAAACTGTAGGGAACACATCAGGTGTCCAGACACGTCAAGTAAATTTCCCTTTTTGTAAGAGATCGAATACCTATACAGAGGCACGTCAAATGGAAATACGTGGACCCAAGATATGGAACATGATACCAGATAATATAAGAGACATTAACAGCTTCTTTAATTTTAAAACGAAATGAAAAGAACACCTCTTAAATACACAGATGTAAATATAAATGTAGTTATGTAAAGAATAACCATTGTAATTTAATGGAATAAAGTGTTTTGACTTTTGACTTTGACTTTGACTTTGACTTTCTTTGCTCTCTCTCTCTCTCTCTCTCTCTCTCTCTCTCTCTCTCTCCTCTCTCTCTCTCTCTCTCTCTCTCTCTCTTTCTCTTTCTCTCTTTCTCTCTTTCTCTCTTCTCTCTCTCTCTCTCTCCTCCCTCCTTCTTCCCTCCTTCCTTCCTTCCTTCCTTCCTTCCTTCCTTCACTCCATCCCACCCTCCCTCCTTCCCTCCATCCACCCTGCCTCCCATCCATCCATCCATCCATCCACCCATGCATACATCCATCCATCCATCCATCCATCTACCCTGCCTCCCATCCATCCATCCACCCATCCATATATCAAGCTGGCTGTCTGTCTGCCTTTTCACAATTGGCTCCCTGTACTTGATTCTTCGATTTAGCAAGAGAAATTGAAACGAGTCACTGGATTTACCGACTCACCTGCGAAAACTGTATATGACTCACAATGTATATGAGTAGCGACTCTTCAGAATGCAGAGGGAGAAGAGAAAAGGGAAAGGAACAGGGAGAGTAGTGGGAGAATAATAGGAAGAGGGATAGGAAGAGGGAGAGGGAGAGGGAGAAGAAGAGGGAGAAGAGGAGGGAAAAGAAGAGGAGGGAAAAGAAGAGGGAGAAGAAGAGGAAGAGGAAGAGAGAGAGAGAGGAGAGAGAGAAAAAAAAAAAAGAACCCCACAACGAGAAAGAAAAGGGAGAAAGGGAGCGAAAGTGATTAATGAGATAGGGAAGGATGAGCCGAAGAAAGAACCTCAGGAGTGACTCACCAGGATAAGACATTCAAAAAGGGCGATCGAAATGGCCCAACAGTTCAGGGTTACTCGCCAGGGGAGGCGATTTAGGAAAGGGAAATGACCCATCCAGACCCACTGTTTTTTTCCTCTTCTTTTCCTTTTCGGTTTTCGTTTTTATTCTTTCTTTTTTTTTTTTTCACTTATCCTTCTCATCTTCTTCTTCCCCTCTTTTTTTTCCATATTTTCTCTATTTTCCTCTTATTTTTTTTTCCATATTTTCTCTATTTTCCTCTTATTATTTTTATTTTCCCCCTTTGCTCTTTTAATCCATCCATTCTCCTCCCTTCTTTTTTTCCTTTTTTTTTAATTTCCTCCATTTTTACCTTAA
The DNA here is from genome assembly GCF_015228065.2 of Penaeus monodon. NCBI lineage: Eukaryota > Metazoa > Arthropoda > Malacostraca > Decapoda > Penaeidae > Penaeus > Penaeus monodon. The sequence continues at coordinate 29,966,999 of NC_051427.1, read as the reverse complement.
TTTTTCCCCTACCCCCTTTTACTTATCTTTTCCTCTTTTTTCCTCCATCATTTTTTTACCTTATTTTTTTCCTCCACTCCCCCCTCCCCCCCCACCCCCCGAAATCTTCCGGGCCGATGGTCACCCTGTAAGCCCGCTCACCGCTCGAGATCATGGGTTAATTAAGCTCCTATTTATTGTCTGTGTCTCCCTTCTCTTCCCCTATTTATTGTCTGTGTCTCCTTTTCTTCCCCTATTTATTGTCTGTGCCCTCTTCCCTTTCTTCATTTATTGTCTGTGCCCTCTTCTCTCTCTTTATTTATTGTCTGTGTCTCCCTTCTCTTCCCCTATTTAGTGTCTGTGCCTTCTTCTTCTTTCTATATTTATTGTCTGTCTCCTTCTCTTCCCCTATTTATTGTCTGTGTCTCCTCTTCCTTTCTTTATTGTCTGTTTCCTTTTCTTCTTTTATTTATTGTATGTGTCTCCTTCTCTTCCTTTATTTATTGTCCGTGTCTTCCTCTCTTCCCATATTTGTTGTTTGCGTCTGTTTCTGTTCCTCTAATTATTGTGTTTCCTTTTCTTTCGTTATTTGTCTCTTTCCCTGTTTATTGTCTGTGTCTCCTCTTCCTCTATTTATTGTCGGTGTCTCCTCTTCCTCTGTTTATTGTGTGTGTGTATCCTATTTTTGTTGCCTATATCTTTTACTCTTCCCTTATATATTTTATGTCTCTTTCTCTTCCTCTACTTGGTTGTCTTGTGAGGCCTCTCTCTTTGTTTATTTTCTGTCTTCTTGTCTTCCCCTATTTATTGTGTGTATTCTTTTCTTCCCGTTTGGATGTCTGTCGCCTTCTCATCCCCTATTCTCTCTCTTCTCTTCTCTTCTACTCTCATTTTATTTCATATCTCCTGTCTCCTCATTCCCTTCTTCTCTCACTCTCCTCTCCCCTCCTTCCTAATCCTCCCCCTCCCCCTCCCTCTCTTTCCTCCTGCTTCTCCTACCATTTTCTCTATGCACGTCATTCCATCTCTTGTCGTCCCCTTCTCCGCCTCTTTATTATTATCCTCTTATTAAGCTTCTTCTTCCGTCTCATTATTCTCTCCCCTCTGCGATTATTTAAATTTGGTATTTGTTTTATCATGACTCTGTTCTTTCTTTTTCCCTCTGCCGCGTTTTTTCCCTTTCGCGTTTTCATCTTTATTATCATTCTGATTATTTTACTACTGTTACCATCGACATCATCATATTTTTTTTTTATTATTATCAATACCACCTCATCATTATCATCATCATCATCATCATCATCATCATCATCATCATCATCATCATCATCATCATCATCATCATCATCATCATCATCATCACCAATATTCTTATTTTTATTATTATTATCATGATCATGATCATGAAAACTCTTTCTCTTTTATATTTCTTATCTTTCGTGTTTATCTTTCTTTTTCTATACTCACCATTCCTTTTGTCATTTTCCCATTAACCTCCTCCTCCCTCTTGCCCTCTTGCTTCCTCTCCTTTTCCCTCCTTCCGTCTCTCCTTCTTTCAGCTCCTCTATGTCCTATTTTCTCACTCTCCTTTCCTTCTCCGTTTCTCCCTTCGTCCATCTTATTCTCCTCACTCACCTTCCACAACCTTCTCCTTCTTTATCTTATTCTCCTTTCCCCATTTCTCTCTTCCTCCCTCTCCCTTCTTTCCTTCCCTCCTTCTTTCTTTCATATTCTCAATTCCCTCTGTCAATCCTCGGTCTTCTTTCCCTCCCTCACTCCCACGTCTCCGAGCATCTCTTTCCTTCCTCTTCCCTCCCACGCCCTCCCTCCTCCGTAGCTCTCCTCCCCCTCTCTCCTTCCTCCCTCTCTCCCTCTCTCCCTCCCTCCCTCCTTCCTCTCTCACCTATCCCCCGTCCTCTCTCCTTCCTCCCTCCCTCCCTCTCCCCCTCCCTCCTTCCTCTCTTACCTATCCCCCGTCCTCTTCCTTCCTCCCTCCTCCCTCTCCCCTCCCTCCTTCCTCTCTCACCTATCCCCCGTCTTCTCTCCTTCCTCCCTCCGTTCTCCGTAGCTCTCCTTCCCCTTCCCCCTCCTCCCTCCCTCCCCCTCCCTCCGTCCTCCGTAGCTTTCCTTCCCCTTTCCTCCTCCTCCCTCCCCCCCTCCGTCCTCCGTAGCTCTCTCTCCTCTCTCCTTCTTCCCTGTCCTCCTTCCCCTCACCCTCCACCATCCCTCTCCTAACCCCTTCCCTCCCTCCTCCCTCTCCTCCTACAGTCAATACCAAACACACTAAAACCTTATTCGTTGAGACAGTCTCTAATATAGACCATAAACCTATCGTAGTAGGGGTCGTCTACAGACGGCCTAAGTCAAATTTTCATGATTTTAAGTCGACTTTAACAAACCTGCTGAGCATACTTGAAAACAATAATTCATACAACTATATAATGGGTGACTTTAATTTAGATTTACTACAAGCAAGTAGTCAAAACATGATAATGGATACAATCAGCACATTCAACAGTCATTATTATCATTGTACAATCTCACACCCAACACGCGTTACGCAAAATTCTGCAACCTTATTAGATCATATATGGAGCAACAATATAGCAAATAACCTGTGCAATGGCACTGTTCATACTCAAATATCTGATCACTTCCCTATTTTCTCTCTTTTTAATACACTACGACAGCCGCATGTCGTAAAAAAATAAAAAACAATCACGTATAGACAAGCAAATAATGTAGAAAATCTAAGCCGGTTTAAAAATGAAATCGAAAATACAAACTGGCAACACGTATACAATTCCCGAGATTTAAATGATGCCCTTGCAATTTTTCAAAGACAGTAAAAGTGACCTATGAAAATGTTTTCCGCTTATTACAAAAACGATAAGAAATACACATTTTTCTAAGCCTTACATTACGAGTGAAATAAAAAAAAAAACTTGATAAAGGAACGAAATAAACTCCAACGAAAATCGCTAAAATGGCCAATAACATACGGTAAGCAGTATAGAAAACTTCGTAACAAAATTATCAAATGATTCAAAGGAAAAAAGTAGATATTTTAAGACAAAACTTGAAGAATCAAAGTCAGACGTCAGAAATCAGGGTCGGTAATAAACGAAGTTCTCAATAGGAAAACCAGGGACGACAGTTACCCTGCCTCAGCATTACTCACTCCCGATCAGTTCAATGACATTTTATAAATGTTGGACCCTCCCTCTCTGCTAAAATTACCCACCGAAAAACCTCATTCTCGCCCTTACCTTCCCACGTGTACTCGTGAAACGTTAGTTTTAGACATGAAACCATTACAGAGATAAAAAATTAATTATCTCTCTCAACGACAGTGCTCCAGGCTATGATAATTACCGGGGAAAAATCATTAAATCTACTTCTAATCTTTTTCCCAATAATTACATCACCCCTGTAATAGATCATTAGCACTTGGAGTATTCCCTGCCCCCTTGAATATCGCTGTCGTGAGACCAATTTAAAAATCTGGAGATGATACAGACTTAAATAACTATCGCCCAAATATCAGTTTTAAAATTTCTTAAGTAGATTTTTGAAAGGTTGCTTAAAACCCAGTTAATGGAGCATTTAAAATAAAACAATATTCTTTCTACATGCCAGTATGGATTCCGCCCTTTAAGATCGACTGAAACTGCCTTACAAAACTTCGCCCGACGTCGTATTGACAGCTTTTGACGAAAACAATTTACAATTAGTGTATTTTTAAAACCAAAAGCAAGCTTTCGATACGGTGGACCATACGATTCTTCTAAATAAACTGGAGCATTATGGGGTCCGTAATACAACCTCGAATGGTTTAAAAGTTATAAAACAAGCCGTATGCAGAGTGTAAACTGAAAAAGGGCTTTTCATCACAATGTAAAACTTGTGCGGTATTCCGCAAGGTTCAATTTTAAGGCCATTACTTTTTATATTATACATTAATGATATTGTCTATTCAACCCAGAAACTCAATTTCATCTTATATGCCGATGACTCAACCCTATTCACGAGCCATCATAATCTCACAACCCTCATTAACACACTGAACATGAACTTGCAAAAAGTATCTTGCTGGCTTGCTACAAAAAAAACTAACTTTAAACATAAAAAAAACAAAATAATGATTTACACAGAAATAAACGAATATGAATCCATTACCACCAACATATATTACAGATTGTATACTAGAAGAAGTAAAAACATTTAAATTTTTAGGTGTAATTATTCAAAATCATTAACTGGCATGACCATATTATGCACTTGAATGTAAACTGTCTAAAGTCTGTGGCGTTTTTAACACTTATCAAAGTCTTTTTTAACCAAATCATCGATGATATTGATTTATTTTGCCCTAATCTATTCCAACCTCACCTACTGTAGCAGTACCTGGGGTGCCGCTAGCAAAGAAGCTCTACGAAACCCCCCAGGTGGTGCAGAAGCGTGCATCAGAATTATCGATGGCTTATGTAAGAGGGAGCACACGAATGCTCTTTTTTATAAATATAATCTACTAAACTACATGATATCAATATATTCTCCTGTTCAAATTTATTTTTAATGCCTAAACGGATTAGCTATAAACATCTTTTTCCTTAACCAAATAAAAAGAAGATACCCGACCAAACTACAATACCCTTATAGTACCATTCGTGTCCTCCTCTCAATCACAGACTAATGTAAATTCTATGGACCAAAAATTTATAATGAACTACCATGTGATGTAAAAAGTAAGACCACATTTTACGTTTTTAAAAATAGTTTAAAGCAATTCTTGGTTTACAATACAGCGCTATTGTTTAGCTTTTGTTAAAGGTTACATATTACTAAAGGATAGAATGTGTTTGACAACTCAGTCTTGAGACTTTATCACAAATTTAAAAAACGTTTTGTAAACATAATATTTTACAACCTTATTAATGTTTCAAAAGGCTCTTATAAAATTATGCATAATCATTAAAGAGCCTTGTATATATGTATAATTGTGACTACTAATGTAAAATCTTTAATAGACAAAATAAAGATTTCAATTTCAAAAAAATTTCAATTTCAATTTCAATTACCCCGCCCCCTTCCTCCCTCCCCTCCCTCCTTTCTCCCTCTGTCTTCCTTCTCCTATTCCCCCACTTCCTCCCTCCCCTCCATCTTTTCTCCATCTTCTACCCCCCTTCCTTCCCCTCTCCCCCTCCTCCCTTCCCTCCCTCCTTTCTCCCTCCAACCCCATTACCTCCCTCCTCCCTCTCCTACCCCCCCTTCTTTCTTCTCTCCCCTCCTTCCTTTCTCCCTCCTTTCCCTCCCTCCTACCCCCTTCCCTCCCTCCTATCCCCTTTCCTCCCTTCCCTCCTTCCTTTCTCCCTCCTTTCTCTCCCTTCCATCCCCTTCCCTCCCTCCTCCCTCTCCTACCCCCTTCCTTCCCCTCGGCCGGTCTTCGAGTGGCTGTGGAGTAGGAGTCGAGTCGGCGTCCAGGGCTGTCGTGGGTATGCAGTGGCTTGTCGCGTATTTGCTCAAGTTCGAGAGCCCCCATTCTTCTTTTTTCTCATTTTTTTCTCCTTTTATATTATTCAGGGAGGTTAGGGAGGAGGAGGAGAAGGAGGAGGAGGACGGGTATGAAAGTAGGAGGGGGAATCGGTCGAGAGGAGATCGCTTTTTTTTTTTTTTTTTTTTTTTTTTTTTTTTTGTGTGTGTGTGTGTGTGTGTGTGTGTGTGTGGTGTGTGTGTGTGTGTGTGTGTGTGTGTGTGTGTGTGTGGGTGTGGGTGGGTGGGTGTGGGGGGGTCTTTTTTCTATTCGTTATATCTCTTTGTATTGGTCTTTCTGTCTGTTTCTTTGGCTGTGCCCTTCCACCCCCCCCCCCCTCTCTCTGTCTCTTCCCTCCTCCCTCCCTCCCTCCCTCGTTCCTTCCTTCCCCCATCGTTTTTCCCACCCTCTTTACCTCCTCCCGCCCCTCCTTCCTTCTTTCCTTCTCCCCCTCCCTCTTTTCCCTCCCCTTCTTCTCTCACTCCCTCCCTCCTTCTTTCCCTCGGCCTCCCTTCCTCTAGATTTCTATTTACACAAGCGTACTTCTGCAGCATCGAGTTTCGTTCGGTTGGCGTGGCAGTTCGGAGGTCGAGTGTTTGCCAATCCGTGTCTGCGACCGTCTCCGCTGGCAGGGGAATAGGGTGTCGCCAGGGTTTGTTGTCTCCCTCTCTCCCGTTTTCCTCCAGTTCTTTTCTTCTGCTTTTTTTTTTGTGTGATAATTTCTGATTTTTTTTTGTGTGTGTTTTCCTTTCCTGTTTTTTTTTTTTTTTTCTCTCAACTTTTTGGTCGTTTTGTCGTTTTTTTTTTTCTCTCTTTCTCCCTCTCTTACTCTCTCTCTCTCTCTCTCTCTCTCTCTCTCTCTCTCTCTCTCTCTCTCTCTCTCTCTCTCTCTCTCTCTCTCTCTCTCTCTCTCTCTGCCCCTTTCCCTTCCTTCCCTCTCTCTCTTTCCCTTCTATCCTGCCCTCCACCCCTCTCTCTCTTTCCCCTTTATATCTCCTTCCATCCGTCTTCCTCCTTTTCCCCTCCTTCCATTTTTTTTTTCTTTTTATTTTGTTATTCACAATGTCGTTGGTCTCTACACCAGCTCTCACATATCCCCACTAATTAATAACTTAAGTGGTGTCTCCTTGCCTTAGTTTCAGTTGCTGTTGTTTATACAGTTTCAGCTGGCGTTGTTTTGTTACAGATGAAGGCGGTCTGTCCTGGCCTGATGTTATCGTTGTAATTCTACGATGATGATTGCGAGAATGATAACTATATTAATATTATTAGTACTGTTAGTATTGCCATTGTTGTTGTTGTTATTGTTTTTGTTATTATTATTATTATCATCATTATTATTGTTGTTCTGTTGTTATTATTATTATTATCATCATCACCATCATTATCATCATCATCATCATCATCATCATCATCATCATCATCATCATCATCATCATCATCATCATCATCATCATCATCATCATCATCATCATCATCATTATCATCATCACATTATTATCATTATTCTTCTTATTGTTGTTGCTATTGTTGTTGTTTGTAGTAGCAGTAGTAGTAGTAGTAGTAGTATAGTAGTATCATTATCTTTTTCTTTATCGTCATTTTATGATTAGTGGTATCGTTGTTATTACCATTTACTATCATCATCTTTGTATTCCTTTGCCCCTTTGACTCTTTCTCCTCTTTCGAGAAGGTGAAATCAGGTCTTCCGAAAACTTATTCTGATAGAGTGACCACGAGACATTTGAACATACCGTGTATTTGTCTTGTCTCATATAACGCTGGGACTGTTTTGCTTGTGGAATTCTTGAGGCATAGTTGAAAGACGGTTATGGCCCAGAAACTTTTTTTGGGGGAAGAGGGGTCGGGGGCGTGGGGGGGAGGGAGGATGAAGGGGAGGGGGGGGGGAGTAGTGTCTTCTTTTCGCTTTGACATTTATATTGTGTGTGTCTTTGTGTGCTTTTTTTTTCTTTTTTTTTTCGTCTGTTTCTGTTTATTCGTCTTTCTGTCTGTCTGTCAGTCTGTCTAAATATCTGTCTTTCTCTCACTCTCCCCCCCTCTACTCTCTCTCTCTCTCTCTCTCTCCTCTCTCCTCCTCTCTCTCCCTCTCTTATCTCTCTCTCTCACTCTCTCTCTCTCTCTCTCTCTCTCTCTCTCCCCCACCTCTCTCTGTCTCCTCCCTCCTCCCTCCCTCTGTCCCTTAATTATCTTACTTCTCTCGTTCCTTTCTTTCTTCCTCCCTCTCCCCCCTCTCTCCCTTTCTTTTTTTCTTTTATTTCTCTATTTCTGATCTTACTTCTCTCGTTCCCTTCTTTCTTCCTTCCTTTTATCCCTCCCTTCCTCCTTTCCTTTATTCTCCTTCTTTTTACTTCTCTTTTGTCTGTCTCTCCTCCAATGTGGCAACACCAGGCTTAAGTGCACGGGAACGCAAGGTCAAAACTATCATAGCCTCATAAATAGAGTAATATCTTGCCTTACCCCACGTCCTCTCCCCCCCTCACCCTCACCCCCAACACGAGACCCCTTCCCTCCCCATCTCCTCATCCTTCTCCTATATACTCCTACGTTTTCCTTACACTTCCCTGTCTTTCTTCCTTCTCTTTCTCTTTTTTTTTTATAATTCTTTCTCTGTATATTATCTTTCTCTCGCATTCCCTTCCCTTCTGTTGCCTTCCAGCTCCCCCTCTGCGCTTCTTGCTTTCCATCTTTCATCGTCTACCTCTCTTTAATTCCTCCTATTTCTGTTCCTTTACTTTCTCTCCTCCTTTTCCATCCTTCCTTTTCTGTCGCCCTTCTCTTCTCCCCCTATCCTTTCTTCATCCTTTCTATCCATTGTCCTTTGAACTTCAGGAAATTGCTAAGGTCGGCATTTCAAAGGCGAACACGTTGCAAGAGGTCGAATAAGAAATATAAGAGAAGGAGAGGAAGAGGAGAAGAAGGTGAAGAAGAAAAAGGAAAATAAGAAAAAGAAGAAGGAGAAGAAGAAGAAAGGGAGGAAGCCAACAGAGCAGCAGCTAATTGATGGTGTTAAAGAAGAAGCAGGAGGAAGAGGAAGAGAAGGATGAAGAAGAGGAAGAGGAGAAAAAGGAGGAGGTAGATGATTATTATAATGATAGCAAGGATAATATGAATAAAGATAAAGAGAACAATAAAAACAATGATAATAATTTATGAAAAAGAAGAAAAAAAAGGCAATAAAAAGAAGACCACCGTGAGAAGATGAAGAAGAACAAGAAGAAAAATAAAAAAGATATCCGCACATCAATAAAAAGTTAAGCTCATAAGTGCAAGGACAGAGAGAGAGCGATACCCAACAGAAAAAGAAAGATGCAAACGAGCGGAAGAGGCCAGTGATTAAGTCGCATCTACGCAGTTGTATGCGTTAACGGGACAAGTGAGATGAGTGAGCACAGCTGTGGAAGGAGAGATCAGCTGGTCAGCAGGATGGAGGGGAGGGGAGGGGGGGAGGTAAGAGGGAGGGGGCAGAAGGAAGGAGGGGGGAGGTAAGAGGGAGGGGGCAGAAGGAAAGAGGGGGGAGGTAAGAGGGAGGGGACAGAAGGAAGGAGGGGGGAGGTAAGAGGGAGGGGCAGAAGGAAGGAGGGGGAGGAAGGAGGGAGGGGAGAGGAGGGGTGGTGAGAGGAGAGGTGGAGGGGAAGAAAGGAAGAGGAGGAGGATGAGGGAGGGATAAGGAAGAGAGGAGGGAGTAAGATGGAAGGGAAAGAGAGAGGGAGGATAAAGGGGGAAGAAAAGAGGGGAGTAAGATGGTAGGAGAGGAAAGAGGGAGGAATAAAGGGAAGAGAGGAGAGAGAGAAAGAGGAATTGGTGAAAGGAATAGAGGTAGGGTAGGATGGAGGAAAAAATAAGTGATTGGTAGAAATGAATAGCTGTTGAGAAATTGAGGGAAGGAGAGGGTAGGGAATGATAGAGGAAAGAGTGAAGGAGGTGGACGAGAGAGAGAGAGAGAAAGAGAGAGGGAGAGGGAGAGGGAGAGAGAGTGAGAAGATGGAGTTCACGCAAGGAAATGGAAATGAAAAGAAAAAAAAGAAAGAGAACAAGAGAAAAAAAAAAAAACAGAAACGGATAAACCATGCCCTCCTTCTTCTCCCCCCCCAAAAAAAAAGAAAAAAAAGTGAAAACTGTCATTCAGAAATTCAAATCCAGACTGACTGACGCGAAATGATTACCAGCCATCATGTCACCAATCCCGTTAACCCTTGATGAGCATTCCATCAGCATGCCTCTAAGATTCCCCCACAGACAATGACGCTAGATTATATATATTTTGGGATATGCTGAAGAAGGGAGATGAGAACTAGAGGAGAAAGACGTGGATAGAAGAGAATGTCGATGATAAAAGGGTAGTCTTAAGAGAGAGGGAGAGGGAGGGGAGGTGAAGGATGTAAGTCAAAGATGAAAATGACGAAGGAAAGGAATGGAAATAAGAAGTTAAGAATAAAACAGCTAAAAAGTACGCTTCATGAAAGACAGACAAATCGACTGACAGACAGACAGACAGACAGACAGACAGACAGACAGACAGACAGACAGACAGACGAGACTGACTGACTGACTGACGGACAATTAGTGGATGAGTGCGTGAGCACAACCATCCAGACAAACCGACCAATAGCCAACACAGAAAGAAGGATAAAGAGAAAGAGAGGAAGAGGGAAAGAAAGAAAGAAATAAGGCAGCGGAAACGAGGAGAACTTTGTGTTATGAAAGTCTGTGTGTGAGTTCCGGCAGAGAAGCGCTCTCGATCTCAAAAAGGAGTTTGTGTTGGAAGAGGTTTCGTCTGGGAAAGGATTCCAGGCGCCCCTGCTTCTCTTCATTGCGGGCGGAGGAAACGGGGGAGAGCTGTTATTGTGGGCGTGAAGGATGTTGTAGCTGTGGGCGTTCTGGTGAGGTGGAGGGTATGGGCGTAAGAGTTTGGTAGAATGCGTGGAAGGAAGGTAGGAAGTGTGTTTGCAGGTGTGTAGTTGGTGTGGGCGTGATGATAGGCGTAGTTGGTGTGTGTGTCTAGTGGGCGTAGGAGTTATACTAGGCGCAGTTGTGTAGTTGGCATAAACCTCCTACTCTCCATGGACTTATATAATCTTTCGTAACCGTAGGCGTGGAATGGACATAAACAAACGATATTATTCACGGGCGGACAGTGCACACAGAAGCAATAACAACGAAGAGGCCTTACAATGGGCGCAGGAGCCTTGTAGACATACGGGCGTAAGCGATGGGAAGTGAATGAACGAGAAAGACTTTTTTTTATGAATGGGTGAGTCTTTTTTATGAATGAGTGTTGCGTGGGAGTTGTGAATGGCGAAAACGAGAACGCGTTAGTAGCTTGACGTGTGTTGTGACGGGACTGAATTTCTAGTTGGATTTTGAGCTGCGTTGTAGATGGAGTTTTAGTGATGTAGTTCTTCTTGTTTTGTGCTGGTTATGTGTAGTGTTGTCTTTGGATAGTATGTTATTTGTGTTGTTCTTCGTCTTTTCCTTCTCCTTTTTCTTTACTGCTTGTTTTTTTTTTTGTTTTTTTTCATTATTATTATTTTTGTTATCATCATCATCATCATCATTATCATTATCATCATCAATCATCATCAGCAACAAAAACAACAACAACAACAACAACAACAACAACAGATGTATCATATAATAGAAATGAATGGTACACCAGTATGATTTGAAAATAAATACCTTTTTTATGGCATGTGGCAGAACAAGTCATCGGGAATTAGAACAGAACTAAACAAAAAGTGAAACCGGAAACAGTAATCCGAAATCTGTTCATTACTTCCTCTATTACAACAGAACAAGTGGATCGCGTGTTTACCTTCTTATTGGGTCATCGGAAATGTTGATTTACTGCTTCAGTTTGATTAATCTCTTTCAGAATTAATCGGAATCCTTATTTCTGTGCGGTTCGTGGTTTCCCTTTTGGATTCAGATTGTTCAGATGTTCATCTTATTGTCTCTTATCCATTTCTCTTATTATTTTTATGTCTGGTTCTGTGTCTGTCTCGTTTCTCTCTCTCTCTCTCTCTCTCTCTCTCTCTCTTTCTCTCCTCCTCTCTCTCTCTCTCCTCTCTCTCTCTCTCTCTCTCCTCTCTCTCTCTCTCTCTCTCTCTCTCCCTCTCTCTCTCTCTCTCTCTCTCTCTCTCTCTCTCTCTCTCTTTCTCTATCGCCTTTCTCCCCCTTCATTTTCTTCTTTCTTCTCTCTTCTCTCCCTTTAACGCCGACCTGCCTTCCCTCAGCCCTTAGTGATACAAGGACAGTCCAGAGCTTGTGGAAAATAAAGAGGTTGTAATTATGTTTGGGCCGGGGGGGGGGGGGGCGAGATGCAGCGATGGTTCCTTTGATGGCTGTCAGGCAGAGGCCACCCGCAAAGGCCGGCACTTTCTAGACCGAAATCCCGTTCGACAAAGGACAACTTCAGGGCTAAACCCCTTTTTTTTTGTCTTTTTGATGGGGTGGGGGGGGGTAAGGGGGATGGGCGAGGGCAAGCAGGACGCGTGCTTCTGCTGGGCGGATGCAGGCTGATACATACATACATATATATATAATATAATATATATATATATAATATATTAAAATATATATATATATATATGTATGTATATATTATAATATATATATATATAATATATATATATATATATATATATTTACATATACATATACATATAGAATAATAGGGGTGGAGAAAGTGATATGAAAAGAAATGAAGAGAGAGGAGAGGTTGGGGAAAAAGAAATAGATAGATAGAGAGAGGTAGATAAATAGAGGA
>NC_051427.1:29944700-29949700 GCF_015228065.2 Penaeus monodon | reverse complement strand
CCGACGTCGCCGCCTCGGGGAAAAAGGCGGGAAGGAGGGGGATGGAATAAAACAGGTGAAGAGAAGGAGAAAGAAAGAATAAAGTGTGTGTAAAGCAAAAGAGAGAAAGAGTGAAGTGGTTGTCAAGAGAGAGAAAGAGAGAATAAAATAAGAGAAAGAAAGAAGAAAGTGGATGTAAAGCAAGAGAGAGAAAAAAGGGTAAAAGTGTGAAGAAAGAATAATAATAATAACAATAATTATAATAATAAATTCAATGATGAGGAGCAGGGGAGAGAAAGATGGAATAAAGGGGGTGAATAATAAGAGAAAATAAGAATAAAGTGTAAAGTATGAGAAAAAATAGAATAAAACCAACGACGAGACAGGCTTTAACACCCAAAGAGCAGGAGAGAGAGAGATAAATAAGACATAAGGAGAAAGATAGAATAAAGCTGGTTGAAAGTAAGAGAAAATAAGAATAAAGCGGGTGTAAAGTAAAAGAAGATAAGAATAAAGTGTAAAGTCTGAGAAAGAAAGAATAAAGCCAATGACGAGAAAGGCTGCAGGAGAGAGAAAGATGGAACGAAGCGAAGAGAAGATGGAAACAAGCATAAACGCCCAAGGAAGATGGAATCTCGTTCGTGTTGAGAAAGGCTTGGCACTTTACCACCCAGAAGGAGGAGGAAGTAAGATGGAATAAAGCAGGTGTGAAGCGGGAGGGCGCGAGGTGCTGGCATCTATCAATCCATCCTTTTATCTCGGAGGGAAGTATGAATTATTGAAGTGCTCGCGCCGAGATGGAGATTAACAGGGAGTTCCTTTGATCCTTTTGCGGAGGGACGACCCGTGTCGCGAGGCCCGCCCGCTCCTCCTGCTCTCCTTGCAACGACGGCGCCTGCTTTTCTGCTTGCGCGCTCGTGACCTTTTTCTGTTGGGGATTGGGGTGAGGGGTGGGGGCGGGGGCTCCTGCTTGCCTTTGTTTTACTCTGTCGACTGTGGTGTTCAGGTGGATGTTTGCTTGGGAGTGGTTCTTTTCTCTTGTCTGTCTCTCTGTCTCGCTCGCTCACGCGCTTTCTCCCCCCCCTTCTCTCTGTCTTTCTCTCCCCTCTCTCTCTATTTCTCTGTCGTTCGCTCGTTTTCTTTCTCCTCTCTCTCTCTCTCTCTCTCTCTCTCTCTCTCTCTCTCTCTCGTTTGCTCGCTTTCTCTCCCCATTCTCTCTCTCTCTCTCTCTCTCTCTCTCTCTCTCTCTCTCTCTCTCTCTCTCTCTCTCTCTCTCTCTCTCCCCCTCCCCCTGTCCCTCCTTCACTCTCCTCTTTTCTGAGTTCAGAGACATGAAAATTCTGGCATTAGCATTTGAATGTGCTGAAAAATGGATTACCTCGTGCCCGGAGGTAGAGTTGCAGAAATGGCGACAGTCGCTTATTAATATTATTTTCCAAAATAAAGGCAAATGCATGATTTATATGCACTTATGATTAATCCGGCAAAAAAATCGTTCATGTCCATTACGCAAAAATATATTAACGATAATAATGATATGTTGACATTGAGATGCACTAATGGTCTTGGTGACGGTGGTGATGATGAGGGAAAGAGGAGAAGGACAGGGTTATGATAATGATGATAATGAAAGTAATGGTGATAATGATGGCAGTAGTGATGATAGTGCTGATAATGGTAACAACAATGATAATAATGATAACAGTGATGATAATACTGACAATAATAACAGTAATAACAGTGGTAGTGAAAATGCTTCTGCCTCTCATCACTATCATATAGATAATGATGACAATAATTACTGTATCAACAATAATACTCATGTCAGTTTTGGCCATGGGAATAAGAAACGCAAGAGTCCAGAATTAGAAACACAGAATCTTACAGTCCGAGAGGGGGGCGAGGGGGAGGTATGGGAAGAGGGGGCAGAGCTATAAAGGCACGAATTGAGGGGGGCGTTGGCACAGAAGAATGAGTGAGATCCCCGAGGAGACAGCATGCAAGCAAACAGAGAATGAGGGAGGGAGAATGGGTGGGTGGGCAGTGCGGACCCCAAGACAAAAAGAGATTATGTTGATGAAGGCTGGCGAGAACACATTGTAAACAAAGTCTGTAAATTAGTTGTAAGGCTTATGTGTGGCGGGGCACAGAAGAGCCTGGACGACCACCCTTTTATCAAAATACTTTGAACCCTTTTCATTTTTTTTCTCTCCTTTTTTTTCCTCAAGAGAATGTCGGAGTAGAATTGAAGAAAAATAAAACCCTGAGAATTAAAAAGGGAGAATAGCCCTCAGGGACCAGCTTACATAGTCTCTTGGTTCACAATGGTTTTAAAGTTGTTTGAAGGACTTAATAGGGGTGGTTTAACTAAGTCTTAATGAGTATCTCGAAAGCATTTTTTTCAAAGTAGGGACCTATTATTTTGTATTATTATGTGCTGTCGGCAGTAGTGTCTTTTTAATTATACTCTCTCTCTCTCTCTCTCTCTCTCTCTCTCTCTCTCTCTCTCTCTCTCTCTCTCTCTCTCTCTCTCTCTCTCTCTCTCTCTCTCTAGCTCTCGCTCTCTCCATATCCATCCATCCATCCTCGTCCCTCCCCAACTTGTCTTCTTCGCCATCCTTTTCTCTTTCCTCCTCCTCTTCCTCCTAGTCCTCCTTCTTTTCTTCTCCTCCTCTTCCTCCTCCTTTTCCGTCTCCTTCACTCTTTCCTCCTCCGCCGTGCTTATCCTTCCCTGTATCTCTCTTTCACTCTGTTGAATAAACGCCAGCGAAACGTTATTAGATTTCACCTTCAAAACCAAATTTAAAGTTTGCGTATTTGGGCTGGGTGGAAGGCGCCCAACGTGCACTTAAGGAGAAATGTTGCGATGGGCGAGTGAATGAATAGATAGAGAGATAGATTGATGGGCGGATAGACATATGTATAAATAGACAGATAGATACATGAACGGATAGACATATAAATAGATAGATAAATGGATAGATACGTAGATAAATAAGTTGATGGGTGTATAACTAGATGGATGGATATGTGAAGGAATTAGTAAAGGGCAAAATGAAAATAAAGTAAGTTGATAAGTGAATTAATAGATAGATAATTAATTCACGAACAGTCAAATAAATAAGGGGTAAATGAAGTACAAGAAAAAGTAAATAGATGAATAAATGGACTGGAAAAGGAATGTTTATTGAAGACGTTAATAATGACAGGGATAAGATCATGATAAATATTATAATGATAACAACGGTGATGACATGAATAAGGATGATAATAATGTTCATAATAATTGTCAGTATTGTTATTGACCTCATATTATTTTTCATTATTTTGTGCTGTATAAGTATCAGTAATATCGGTACACACAACCACAATATGAACTGAAATGTTAATTGTATTAATCAATGATAATGTTATAAAAATTATAAACAAACACGAACCAAAACAGATGATCTTAAACGAAAGGGATGGAAGACGAAGTAAAAGGAGGATCAAAATGAAAAGCAAAAGAACAGCACGAAGAAAAAATAATGATAAGAAAAGCAATGAAAGTTGTTGGAAACGAAGCCTAAAAATCTTCAACTGCAAAGTGGAAACGGCGAAGGACTGCTCAGTGCAATCTGTGCAATTCAAGATGTAGAAGTGAAGGGAGACTCTCATTGCTTAAAAAAGGGATCTAGTAAGAGGAGCGCGTTTCATTCTGTGTGTCGGGGGGGGGGGGGGATTTGATACTTTACTTAGGGTTCTTGGACTAAATTAGAAGAAAAAAAAATTGCTGCTACTGTTGCCGTTGCTGCTGCTGCTACTGCTTCTGATGCTGCGGCTGCTGCTACTACCACTACCACCACAACCACCATGATCATAACGATAATGATAATAATAGTAATAATAATAATAATAATAGTAATAATAATAATAATGGTGGTGATGATGATGATGATGATAATAATAATAGAAAAAATACAGTTAATATGACGGTAGTAGATTTTATATGTTTTAATGATTAAATTATTAGCATTGCTGGTAAGGAAAATACAAACAATGATAACAGTAATAATTGTTAAGTATAATAACGCTGGACTGAATGAAAAAAGATAATAAATAATTGTGTTAATTCTAATCTGATAATATTATCAATAACTCTACTGATGAAAAAGTATATTACCATCGTTGTTTAAAATGTTCAGCAGCACATGTTGAATATGCATTAGGCATGAATATCCGTGTGATTATGTTACGCATTGTACAGGTCTTAATGGTGATAAATGCAGTATTAATAGAGACATTGTTATATGCATCAGTAATAGTCATAGAAGTGAGAATAAGAATTAAGAGAATTACCTAACATAATTTATGTCTCTCTCTCTCTCTCTCTCTCTCTCTCTCTCTCTCTCTCTCTCTCTCTCTCTCTCTCTCTCTCTCTCTCTCTCTCTCTCTCTCTCTCTCTCTCTCCTCTCTCTCCCTCCTCCTCTCTCTCTCTCTCTCTCTCTCTCTCTCTCTCTTCCTCTCTCTCTGTCTCTCTCTATATGTGTGTGTGTGTGTGTGTGTGTGTGTGTGTGTGTGTGTGTGTGTGTGTGTGTGTGTGTGTGGGCGCGCGCGGGTGTGGTGTGTGTGGGTTTGTATCTATATATCTATAGCAACATCTAGGTCTATTCATCCATCCATTCATTCATTCACCCATGCATCCATTCATTTATTTATATGGAGAGGGAGATGCTCATGTGGTTGTCAGGGGAGACAATTTGACCAATGAGATAAATGGATAGACATATATAAACAGACAGGAAGATAGAAAGAGAGGGACAAACAGGAAGACAGCGAAAAAAGTGAGACAAACAGCTGATGAGGGAGGCGTAGTTGCCACCGTCATGCAGCTGGTCAATCCGTTTCCTTTATCCCCACCCCCACCCCCATCCTCTAACCCCTTTAATACCTCATCTTTCTTCGTCCCCATCCCCCCGATGGGACCCTTTCTCGCAACCCCCCCTTGTCAGTTGTCCCCTTTTCATCCCCTCCCCCCACCG
>NC_051427.1:29927200-29934700 GCF_015228065.2 Penaeus monodon | reverse complement strand
ACTGGTCTAAAAATAACTATTTGGTCTAGAAACACCAAATAGAAAAACAGCAAGCACTAATGTAAAAAGCATCATGTAGAAAAAAAATCTGTCTAGAAACACTATTAAGAAAACACTGACTGCTCTGTAAAATTCCGTATTAAAAACACTGCTACAGAAAATACCAATCTGTGTTCTCTTTTTCTTCTTCTTCGAACCAGAAGTACGCTACGTATTGATGATTAATTAAAAAAAACTCATAATTATTGACGATCTGTAAACCGAATTGCAAACACATATCGGCTGTGTTGCCAGCGTTGCAATATTCGAGTGACGCCTTGGTCTCTCTGGACAATGACTCAGGGCGATTTGTCTCGCGCAAGGAGTTCGAAGCCACGGGTTCAAGACGACTCAATTCCTGTTGTTTTCTTGACCTTTCTTTGGGAATCATTTATGGACATTCAATTCAGTATGAAGTCCAAGGGCCAGGGATATGGTTGCCGGTTGAGGTGTGTTTGTGTTGGATATGTTTTCTGTGTGTCTGTCCGTATTTCTCTCTCTCTCTCTCTCTCTCTCTCTCTCTCTCTCTCTCTCTCTCTCTCTCTCTCTCTCTCCCTCTCTCACTCACTCACTCACTCACTCACTCTCTCTCTCTCTCTCTCTCTCTCTCTCTCTCTCTCCTCACACACATACACACACACACACACTTTCTAAAAAAAAAAACACCAAACTTCAGTGAGTAATACTCGTAAATTAAAATAATAGTTATCATAATTAATAACGAAGCACATTGAAAGTACAGATCATAAAGAAAAACTAGCTATAATAAAAAGAAAAAAAAAGTGAAAACGACCAGGTTAAACGAAAATTTATGAGAATGTACCTCGACTGGAAAAAAAAAGAAAAGAAAAAGAAAAAAAAAACATGGTTGCTTTCCGTGCACTTTGAAATTTTATATTGTCCGAAATGCTTGCGTGATCTGTTAATTTCGGTTGTGTTTTTCACTCCGAGTCCCGTCCATCATGCAAAGGAACTTAATACCACGACCGCACTCGCTAACCCCTTTCCTTCTGACAGTGGATTATGTTCAAGATTCATATCACATTTTATATGAACTTACGTACGCGGTCGGTGTTTATTGTGTGTTTTCGTGTTTCATTGTATTTTGCTATTGTAATTGTTTTAGTTTTTGGCGTTAGTATATATATATATTTATATATATATATATGTGTGTGTGTGTGTGTGTGTGTGTGTGTGTGTGTGTGTGTGTGTGTGTGTGTGTGTGTGTGTGTGTGTGCATGAATGTATGTACGTTTACACATATTGTTGGTATGTTTAAGCATGTGTAATGAAAATCACGTTTTATTTAAGCTTATTTGTACAATCGTGTTTGTTGATGTTTTGTGTTTTCATTACTCATCTTCTTTAGTTGCTTGTTTGATCAGTGTTCTTGATTTTTCTTCACTTTTATCGTTGTGCGTATGCATTAAAAGTAAACAAACGCCTTTTATAGTCGAGTGGAAGAGCAGTCTTACCGAGGGCTTTCAACACGTCGTACATCAAAATATCAAATTTATTTCTTCAGTTATATCCCTTGTTCGTGAAGGAAGGGCGGAGCTGACAAGGAGAGCTGGCAGGCAGAGAGGAAGGGAGGCGGGGGGAGGGGAAGGAAGGAGAGGAAGAAGATAGGAAATAACAGGCGGGTTTCAAAGGAAGGTCTCTGCTATGCCGAAAGTGGAAAGGATATTGGATTAAACAAAAACTCGAGTATAAGTTAAAACAATGTATATAAATTGAAGAATTGCGCATATATATTCACATCTATTTTTCTTTCTATTCTTCCCTCTTCCATTCTTCTTCTCCGTCTTCATTTTCATTTTTCTTTTCTTTTCTCCTTTTGTATTCTTCTCCTCCTGCTTCTTTTTCCTCTATTTCTCCTTTTCCTCTCCTTCTCCATTTTGATCTCCCAGCTGACCGTCTTCTCCCCTCCTCCTATCTGGTATTAAAGGGCACGACAACAGAGACTTTAGTCAGGAGACACGCTGTTGTTGTGATCAGCTGGAATATGGATGACAGGTACAAATTAACTCGGAGGAAAGGAACAACATCCTGCTGTGGTATATTTTCTTCTACGCTCATGTTAACGAAGGGCGCAGGCAGCCAGGCCTTATTCCGGCGTGTCCGTGGTTTGTAAGAATGGGGGAATTGTAATTGAAATTGGAATAGAAGACTGTAATTGTGAGACTTGGAATGGAGAAAGAGAGAGAGGAATTGGAACCGGGAAAAAGAGTAGACTTGAATAATTGAGTAATGAAAACAAAAAAAAGCGAGAATAAAAAAAGAAGCACCGAAATTGGAATTGAAGTTGGCCGAATTATAATTGAAAATGGCAGAATAAGACCTAAAATTTGAAATGAAGTTATAAATGGAATAGGAATTGCAATTGTCACTGAAGAATATAAAATTGCATCTGAAATATAAAAACATGCATATTGCTGTTGGAGTTGCAATGGTCGCTGTGAGGAAAAAGTAAATATCAAGTGATGTTAAGAATGACATTAGGAAAATATAATTTTATGGATATTTTTACTTACCTCTCTGTCTTTGCCTGTCTCCCCCCCCCCTCTCTCTCTCTCTCTCTCTCTCTCTCTCTCTCTCTCTCTCTCTCTCTCTCTCTCTCTCTCTCTCTCTCTCTCTCTCTTTTTACGACACAAGTAAAATATAAGATTTATGGACGCTGTTTGATTTTGTTTCAAGGCGCGAGAGAAGGGGGAGTTAGCACAGTATGGAAGGGTTAGCGGCCGTGGTGTGTGTGCGTGCAAGAAAGGCGAGCTGGTGGTGTTTAGAACGACCCTCAAACACGACAAGCTTACTTATCATTGCTTGGGGAGGGAGGAGTGGAAGAGAGGGAGGGAGGAAAAGGGGGAGAGAGGGGAAGAGAGGGAGGGAGGAAAGGGAGAGAGAGAAGGGAAGAGAGGGAGGGAGGAAAAGGGGGCGGGGGAGGGGAAGAGAGGGAGGGAGGAAAAGGGCGGAGGGAGAGGGAGAAAAGAAAAAGGGAGAGAGGGGAGGAGGAAAGGGGATAGAGAGAGGAGGAGAGGAAAAGGGGGAGAGGGGAACAGAAAAGGAGAGGAAGAGGAGGAAGAGAAGGCATTAAAGGAAAGAGAAAAACGTCACAGAAGGAGGAGGAAGAGGAGTGAGAGAAAACACAAGGGGGAGAGAAAAAAATCGAAAGGAAAAGAAGGGAAAGACAAAGAGGAAGGGGAGGGGAAAATAGAAGGGTAAAGAGGAAGACTAACGGGGCAGAAGAAGCCATCAAGTTGACACGAATAAAAGAAAAAAAGAACAGATGAGAAAGCGGAAAACGAAAGAGACGGAATAAGAAAAAAAAGCAAAATCACCGATTCTTTTTTATAGGAAAGGAAAAATGACGCAGAGTAAACAATAATCGAATGAATTAGCGCGGTTATAGAAAATCGAAACCACACACACACACACACACACACACACACACACACACACACACACACACACTCACACTCACACTCACACTCACACACACACACACACACACACACACACACACACACACACACACACACACACACACACAGTTCATAACCGCACTGACCACCATGTTATGTGGAATGTGTTCTCATGTTCTTCTTCATAGCCAGTGCATTCAGCGTAACATTCGAAATGTCTAAAAGATTAAGAGGTTTATCCAAGTGACTAATGCGTTTGTACCCAAAGAAAATATGGGCGTTTGTGGTTGCTTGTATTTCATCCTTTACGACGTCTATAGATAGACTCCTAAGATTTATATCGCGTGGAACTTTGTAGCTTCTGGAACGATATTTATTTTTCTTGTATATATATTGCGATCGATGTGGCTTCGGGCTTTTTGGAACTTGACCTTATCTGACTCGGCCAGAGGATGAAATAAGAAAGAATTTTGGAAAACGTCGGGTCTGTCAATAAAATCAGTTTGCGTAATGTCTTTTTTACATCTTTGTTGATATATATATATATATATATATATATATATATATATATATATATATATATATTAGTTTATTATTATTATTATTATTGCTTGAGTATTATATTCTTTCATTTTGGGAATTGAATCACTTCTTTTAATTATACTTATTATCGTCATTTTCCTCTCTCTCTCTCTTCCTTCTTCTTTCTCATCTCTCATTGAAACTCATAACCTTAAACTGTTTTAGATCAAAGAAAACGGGAAGCGGAGACCGGCGTGTGTGTCTGTCTTTGTGTGTGTCAAACGCACCAGCACTCACTCGTCTCGCAATCTCCTTGTCTCCATATTGTTACAGTATAAACTTACACAGCCGTGCTTATACACACTGGCTGCACAAACAAACATGCGAGGTATATCTCCATTATCTGCCATGCTGTTTCCCCGGATGCAGAGTCTCCCCTCTCCGTCCAACCTACCCCCCCCCCGTCCCCTCACCCGCCGTCTTATGCCTTAGAATATCCTTGCTTGAGAAACTGCGCCCCATCTTTTGAGGATGAATAAGCATGCATTGCAGGTACGTTGTGAAATCAAGAGCAGAAAGGATGGAAGTGGGCAAAGCATCAGTGGGAGATATAAGTTGGCAGGAATTTTTACCTCCTGAAGGAACAGCCTCTGCAGGAGTGGTTTTGCGCGCGTGCAGGCCATGCATTCAGTACCCGAGGCAGTGTGCTTGTTTATGTGCTTGTGTACGCATGCATTTTTATTTTTGTGAGTGTGTTTGTTTGTACAAATGTATGGATGTGTGTGTGTGTGTGTGTGTGTGTGTGTGTGTGTGTGTGTGTGTGTGTGTGTGTGTGTGTGTGTGTGTGTGTGTGTGTGTGTGTGCATTTGTATATGTTTATATATTTGTCTGTTTATTTGTATTATGATTTTACATTTTGATTACGGTAGAATTACATGAAAATACAATATGCTTGGCGAGTATATTCAGATAAAGAAACATAGGCTACATAAACTCATAAAGAAATGTGTATGCAGAGTGAGATCTCAGTGCAATTACAAACAACTATGCATCTGTGATTCGCGACTCGTGCAACGTGCAAATGTTGATGGCCAGTGTTGGCCGTCGATCAAGTGTCACACAAAACGAGCTGCAACAGAGTATTATAGAAGTCAAGGGCATTGTTCTTGCCGTGTGAATGCATGAATGGCCAGAGTGAGAATTTGCAATGTAATGTTGCAAAGACACAGATGGTAAGAGGGATGTTGCGTGTGGTACGTTACAGCCATGGCCACCTGTTGCAAATAGGACCATAAGATGCCCTCTCAGAATGCGTAGCGGGAAGTGCGAGAGAGAGAGAGAGGAGAGAGAGAGAGAGAGAGAGAGAGAGAGAGAGAGAGAGAGAGAGAGAGAGTGAATGAGAGAGAGAAAGTGGGAGTGAATGAATGATAGTGAATGAGAGGGAGAAACAGAGAGAGAAAGAGAAGAGGAAGAGATCTGCATATGTACACCAGCTGTTGAGAAGTCCGGAGCAGAGCGCATGTGTTAAAGTTTACACCGTCGTCCTGCTAGTGCCTGCGCGTGGGCTGGCTTGCATCATGGGCGTCGGTCTCACGCATGGTAATCTGCGGCCGTGTGTCTTTTGCCTGTTCTTCTCTGTCTTCTTCTTTCGTATATTCTTGACCTTAATGTTTCCTTCGCTTCCCTTTTCCTTGCTTCCCTTTTTCATCCTCCTCCTCTCTATTTCTTTCTTTTATTCCTTCTCCTCTCCTTTTTTTTCTTATTATTTTGCTTCTTCATTTTTATATTGTCCGCTCTTCTTATTCTTCGTTTTTATTTTTATTTTTATTTATTTATTTATTTATTTATTTTTACTCTTTCGCACAGCTAACACCACAGGCTATGTAATTATTCATTCCCGTCTGTTTGTATTTTGAAAATGCTCCTCACGTATTTTCACCGCCGTTGAATAATTGTCGAGAGACGATTTATATTTGAAGCGCCCATTTCCTCCCTTTGATTAATAATAACTTAAAGAGAGAAAAAAAATAACGTTTAAAAGGCGAGAGTTGCAAAACCGTATAAAGCAACAACGACAAAAGCAACTACAGTAACAACTAAAATAACAAGAAAATTAGCATAAAATGTCACCTGTTTTGATTTGTTTTATTTGATACAAACTTCAAGGGAAAAGAATAAACATTTTAAAGAGCAACAGTTGCAAAGTTATGTAAAATAAACACATACATGCACGAACACACACAAACACACACACAATCACACACACACACACACACACACACACACACACACACACAACACACACACACACACACACACACACACACACACACAATCACACACACACAACACACACACACACACACACACACACACACACACACACACACACACACACACACACACACACACACACACACACACACACACACACACACACACACCGTAAAGCCTAACCTGTGCTGACTTCGTCGTGTGATTTCCTTTCGCCCGCATCATGTCAGTTATAGTGATGTTCTACGGATTCCCACATTAACGAGGCCGAAACTTGTGTATTTTGAAAATCTTTCTGATTTCAAGGTTTTCTGTATCATTTTTATAGTTCTTGTTGAGATGACTGTTCGCCTATATGTAACTAGATTCAGTATCATGTTATTATATTGTATATATATATATATATATATATATATATATATATATATATATATATATATATATATATTGTGTGTGTGTGTGTGTGTGTGTGTGTGTGTGTGCGCGCGCGCGGACGTGCGTGCGTGTGTGTTTATTTTTGTGTGTAGGTGTACATTATGATATTTACACAAACAATTTCACTGACATACATGTACGTGCATAAAATACAAGTGAAATTACCATTAAGAATGCATTAAATCTTTAAAAGTCGACCTCTCCCGCCCAGGCTCTACCCTGGTCTTGTCACAGTGGTTAAGGCAAATGTGAGAGACAGGTTAGTCCATTAACTTTTTATTGTTTATCTTCATGAATGAGCTCGTACAGTGGGACAAACTCTTGAATCTCGCACGAGAGGTTTGCGGTTGAATAATTTAGCGAGTGTTTGCGAACATTTGTTCTTGACATTAACCGAGGAGTGTCGCGAAGAATTTGCGTGAAGCCGAGACGTGGTCTTCGGTGTGCAAGGTAGAGTGTAAAAGCAGGTCTTATTGATTCTGCGTCCTGTCTGTCTGTGTCTTTGTCTCATGTGTGTGCGTCTGGCTGATGGTTTGTCTCGCTGTGCGTTTGTGTGTGTCTTTCTCGGTCTCTCTCTCTTTTCTCCCCCTCCCTACCTACCTACCTCTTTCTCCCTTCCATCCCCTCCTCCCTTCCTCCTCCTCCCTCCCTCCTTCCTCCTCCCTCCCTCCCTCCCTCTCTTCTTCCCATCCTTCTCCCCCTCCTTACCTACCTACCTCTTCCACCCTTCCATCCCCTTCCTCCCCTCCCTCCGTCCATCCTCCCTCTCTTCTCTCTCTTTATTCCCCGGATTAACACTCGTACATAA
>NC_051427.1:29909700-29917200 GCF_015228065.2 Penaeus monodon | reverse complement strand
TTGAAAGTCACAAGAAGAAGTCAGGAGAATCGGGAGAATAATAAAAAAAAGAACATGGCGACAACAAGAGGACTGTCTTTAGAATTCTCGAACGATTGTACATTATACGCCTCGCCGGTCGAAGATGGTGCAGGGTCCTTGTACGGAGGGCTGGGGTGGGATGGGGAGAGTAAGGGGTCGAGGTGGGAGGATGGGGAGGGTGAGCGGGTGGAAGGTAACGGGTCCTTGTGCGAAGGGCTAAGGTTAAGGGGGAGGGGGAGGGCGAGTTGTCCTTGTGGAAAGGGCTGAGGGAGGGGCGGTAAGGGTGGGGAAAGGGATGATGGGTGGGGAGGGATGCTTGTACGAGGGGGGGGGGGGGTCAAGAGGAGATGGATGGGTAAGGACACTTGTGCAATTGGGGTAAGGTGTTGGGGGAGTTGGGAGGGGGAGGAACAACTTCCTGGGGGTGACATGGAGGGTAAAGGGTTGGGGGCGAGGAGATGGAGTGAGAGAGGGAGGAGAATGGTGATACAAATGGTGATAACAAAAATGACAATAATGATAATCGTACCAGTAATATATATGAAAGTATGACCACTAACAAAAAAAAAGATAAAATTGAAAATAAACACTACCCAGTCCTTTCCACATTCATAAATCATATATTTTTTTTAACACTGCGGCACCCATACATCCTGATCCTCATATTCAGCGCCATTGTAAAGTAACGTGCTTATATTTACACTGCATAGCATACACACTCTTAAGTATGACAAATGTTTATCAGAACGCCAGGTACACTCGGAGACTCCATTATGGACTCGGAAGTACCTTGTAATAAAGAGTGCGTACTTTGACACGCTTGTACCGCAACGTACCACTCTGTCACACCTAACACATGCCATAGAATGGTAGCTATTACCTTTATTTTTTTTACCAATATGATCCCTTTTATACTTGGTTCTTGCTTTCACGATCCTTCATCTTACAACCAAATAAACACTGTTTCCTCCTAAAACGACAATGTAACAGAAAAAAAGGGAAAGAAAGCGTGGTTTTAGTAATTTATTAAGCAAATTGTCTATAGGCCTAAGCTACAAAGACCTTTATTAAACAAAGAGTTTGTATAAGAAACACTCACATATGGCATTCTCGTTATCAGAATTCAACGGACTATTAGTAAAATGTCTACTTTTTTCTCTCCGGATTCGCCCCTCCCCTTAGAAATTGCTCACATGTCACATGTTAAGAACCGTCGCCCTAGTGTGAAGAAAACGTGTAGCTACGTGTTCATAAATGTAAATGAAAAGAAAAGGAAAAAGGAAAAAGGGAAATATGCAAAATTCCAAAACGAGGTGAAAAAAATAATAAAGATCCAACGCGAAATGCGTTCGAAATGACAAGGAAATCCGAATGAAAATGGAACTTTGAAGTTAAGTAATGAAAACTTTCGAAATTAAGACGAATAAATGCATAGATATTTAAATGCTCATGCCTCATAAACATAAAATGAATAAATTGAATAAACTCATGAATAAGTAGATATAGGAAAAAAATGTGTATATACATATATATGTCCTGTGCGTGTGCGTGTGAGTGTGAGTGCGTGTGCGCACACCCAAACACCCACACCCACACCACACACACACACACACACACACACACACACACACACACACACACACACACACACACACACACACACACACACACACACACACACACATATATATATATATGAATAAAGTAGTTATCAAATGCATACATGAATAAGATAACGAGGAAAGAATAAATGCTTTTCTCCTAGATTTATGTATAAGTAGATATATGAATAGATGTATAGAGCGCCTTGACCCGTCCAGTATATCGTGCCTTCCGTCTGACTTGACACTGCAATCAATACGGCGTGAAGATTTTGCTGTTGTTAGCGTGCTATCAGCGATAATTTTCTTGTGTAAGGAAAGTAATATGAAGGGGAAAGGGAAGAGGAAGCTTATTGTAAATAGTATGTTAATTAATGTTGGTAAAGGAATTTGTTCAAGTATAGATTGATATAACCTATTTAGTTTTCAATTTGATAACCGAGTATATCACACACACACACACACACACACACACACACACACACACACACACACACACACACACACACACACACACACACACACACACACACACACACACACGCTATATATATATATATATATATATATATATATATATATATATATATATATATATATATATATATAGAGAGAGAGAGAGAGAGAGAGAGAGAGAGAGAGAGAGAGAGAGAGAGAGAGAGAGGGACGTGGTCGGGAGTGAGAGAAAGAAAGAAAAAGAAAAAGGGGAACCACGAGGTGTAAGATCGCGTGCACATTTTCACGCTGAACGCACGCGAGTCCCCCCCGCCGTCAGTCAACGTAACGCCGGCGCTTAGTGTAATGGTTTGTTATCCGGGCGGGAGGCGCTCGGGGGGGGGGGGTTACGTCATAGTATTGAAGTGACGTTAAGGAAGTTAGGATTGGAAGGGGGTGAGGGTTGTAGATTTGGTGGGGGTGCGTGGGGTAGGGTGTTTCTATGTGGGGGAGGAGAGGGGATAGTGTGTGTGTGTGTGTGTGTGTGTGTGTGTGTGTGTGACCCCCATACATTTTCTATTTATTCCATGACGATCTTCCACAGCCTCTTTCAGTCCCTTTCTCCCCCCCCTCCCCCAATTCACCTCTTTATTTCCTAATGCTACTCCCCTCACTCCTGAATCCCCCTCCTCGTCCTTTTCCACTACCCCTTTACCCTCCCCTATCCACCCTAACCTCTCCTTCCCTTCCCCACTCCTCCTCTCCCTCCTCCTCTCCCTCCCTACTCCCCCATTCCTTCTCTCCCTCCCCCTCCCCCCCTCCCCCACTCCTCTCCCTCCCCCTCCCCCTTCCCTATAACTGCCTCGGGATCACGGAGATTGACCTTCATTTATCATGATTACATAACAGATATTTTGAGCACCGTGCGGCTCGTGGCTATGTATCAACCGGGGGGTGGGGTGGGGGGAAGGAAGGAGGGGAGGAGAGGGGTAGGGGGGAAAGGGGGGAGGAGAGGGGTAGGGGAAAAAGGGGGGATAGGGGTAGGGGAAAGAAGGGGGGAGGAGAGGGATTAGGAGGGAAAGGGGGAGGGAAAGAGGGAGAAGTGAAAAGGATGTGAGGAAGGAATAGATAGATGGATAGGTGGAGAAGAGAAAGGGACAGGATAGAAGAGGGAAGGAAAAGGGAAAGGGGCAGAGGAAGGATAAAAAACGAAGAGAGGAAAAGGAAAAAGAAGGTAAGAGAGCAGAGAGGGGGGAGGGAAAGGAGGAGGAAGGAAGGGACGAATAAGAGAGACTCCAGACCAGGGCGAAGGAGTGTCGCGTTGGGTGGCACTGGAAATCGTGCCAGGTAAAGCGCATCGCCGAGGCATCGTATATTTTGGAATGCCTCCCCCCTCTCCTCTACCGCCCCCCTTCCTGCGGTGTTCTCTCTTCTCCTTTTATGTTTATATTTTTATTTATTTATGCCTCCTCTCTGTCAGTCTCAATCTCAGTCAGTCTCCTCTCTCTCTCTCTTTCTTTTTTTCTTTCCCTTTCTCTTCTCTCTCTCTCTCTCTCTCTCTCTCTCTCTCTCTCTCTCTCTCTCTCTCTCTCTCTCTCTCTCTCTCCTCCTCCCTCCCTCCCTCCCTCCCTCCCTCCCTCCATCCATCCATCCCTCCCTCCCTCCCTTATTCTCTTTTTATCTTATCCCTCTCACCCTCCCACCCTCATCATCTCTCCACAACTACCTCATCCATCTTCACCTCCCCCTCTCTCTTTCCCTCTCACTTTAAAAATAAAAGGAAAAAAGAGAAAGGTATACAGATATCCCGTATGTCTTGAGTCCGAAACCGCCTTTTAAAACTCGTGCCGGAAGCAGCGACCTGACTGAGAGGAATGGGGTAATTGGGAGAGAGGGAGAGGGAAAGGGGAGAGGGGAAGGAGAGGGAGAGGGGAAGGAGAGGGAGAAGGGAAGGAGAGGCATAAGGTAATTAGGAGAGGGGGAGAGAGAAAGGAAGGAGAAGGGGAGGGGAAGAAGAGGGAGAGGGGAAGGAGAGGAATAGGGTTATTTGGAGGGAGGGAGAGAGAGAGAGTGGGAGAAGGGTGAAGGAAATGAGTAGGAGGGAGAAAGAGAGGGAAATAGAGGAAGGAGAAGGGGATGAGGGGAATGAGAAAAAAGGAGAGGAAGAGGAGGGTGTGGGGAATGAATGGCAAGGGGAAGAGAAAGATAAGTGAGATTAAAGGGTGGGAATGAAGAGAAGGAGAGGGAGGGGATGGGAAGGGGAGGAGGATAAGTGAAGGGAGAAGGAGAGAATCAAGAGAAGGGAATGAGAAGGAAGAAGTAAGGGAGAGGGATAGAAAAGAGGAAAGAAAAATAAAGTGGAAAAGGAGGGGAGGAAACAATAAAAGAAAAGAATGAGAGGGAAAGAGCGAAAGAAAGAATCTAGAGAGGAAGAGGGGAGAGGGAAAAGAAAAACGAAAAAAGAGATTGATTAAAAAAAAGAAGAAAAGAGCGTAAAAGAGAGAAGACGAAACCGCTAAATAAATAACAGAAAAGATAGAAAACATGACATAAGAAACTCTATAACTTGATTTTTGTTATTTCATTAATTGTGGTCATTATTCTATTATATTTTACAAACGTTAGAAAAATGAAAAAAAAAGTTTGTTTTTTTATGGTCTTTGGTGAGATGGTAATGAATAACCTTTTGAAGAATGTTATGTAGAAAGACGAAGGCATTGGTGGGGTTTTCATCCCCAGTCTTTTTTTTTTTTATAATACCGTTTTTATTCGTTTTCATCTTTATCTTCGTCATCATTATTATTAATATCATCACCATTATAATCAGATTTAGTCTATAATGAGTCAGTATCAACACCATCAGTAAAATTATGCCCCCTGTTTCCATTACTGAATAAAACAACGCTTCCTAAATCATCTTAGCATGACACATTCTTAAATTCACATTGAAAAAAAGGTGCATGTCTAAAGGCGTTTACATGGCAGTGTGGCTTTTAAGTATCCATGCATGACAGGTCCTCTCGTGCATCCTTTGAGTGTATACGTGCATGTGTGTGTATGATTTTCTTTTTTGTGATTTATGATACGTCTAGGTGGCAGACGAAAGCAGGGGAGGCGAGGAGTGAGAGGGGGAAGGGGAGGGAGAGCGAAGGGAAGAAGGAAAGAAAAGGAAAAGGTAGTAGAAGTAGGAGGGTGAAAGAGGGGAGAAGAGTGGGAGGGGAAGGAAGTAGGAGAGAGAAGGCGAAGGGAAAAGGAGAAGGATAGATAAAAAGATGGGAGAAGGAGAGGGGGGGGGGGTGGAAAAAGTAAAAGTAAAAGGGAGAAGGAAGAGGGAAAAGGGAGGGAGAAAGAGGAGGGAGGATGGAGAAGGAAGTGAGAGGAGTAGAAGGAGGGTATCGCTTTACATCACACTTATTAGGAAGAAGAAATAGTGAAAAGAAAAGGAGAAAGAAAAATGGGGAAGAGGGAAAAAGGGAGGGTGAGAGCAAGGGAGGAGAGAGAAGGAAGGGAAAGGGGCAGAGTGGGGCATAAGAGGGGGTATCGACCTCCTGCCTGTCCCTCTCGCTCTAAATCACACTTATTAGGAGAGAGCTGGTGAGTCACATGTTATTTATGGCCGAGCATCGATTATGTTCATAATTTCAACCATTTTAGGGGTTTGTCTCATTCCTGACACGGCGGCCGTTACGCAGAGGTTGTATTGGGCGCGTGCTTTAAAAGTGATCGGTGGATGAGATTACGTTTGCTCTGTTTTCGAAATTGCCCCCTCTCTCTCTCTTTCGGTCTTTTTCACTATCTCTCTCTCTCTCTCCTCTCTCTCTCTCCTCTCTCTCTCTCTCTCTCTCACTTTCTGTATGTGTGTGTGTGTGTGTGTGTGTGTGTGTGTGTCTGACTGACTGACTGATTGTGTGTCTGTTTATTTGTCTGTCCTAATTTTTTTACTTACCCTCATATGCTCCATCTTTAACGAAGTTTGAGGGCTTAGGTGCAGGAAATCACTAATTCCTTCCTGACACTTTTTTCTTTTAAATTCTAAATTAAAGACGAGGCAAGGAGATGACAGATACATTTTAAAAAATGTAAATGGATACTATAAAAGACTGGAACAACGTTTCAACTCGTTAATTTTTATCAGCGCCATGTATGTGTTCAGCCGCAGTGTTTGTGGAATATATACGTTGTGACAAGCTATAAATCCGAAGGAAATTGCAGTAAGTTTGAGTCTGCAACATTCCTAATGCATGAAAAGGTCAAGGTTTTCTAGGAACAGAAGCATATTTTTCAAGTATGGCGGTTAGAGCAAACAATGACAGAGAGAGAGAGAAATAAATGAGAGGGTAAAGTAGATTGATAAAACGAAAATGTGTGATAATGACGGTGGTCTTGGCAGTGATAGGTAGGATGGTAGTGATATAAATAACGGTGATAATGATGATAGTGCTTAAGATCATCGTGGTGGTAATTGTTTTGGTATTGATGAAATTAAGTAAATGTATGGATATATCACGGAATTCAGTCACTAGAAAAGAAGCAATCCTATGCATTCACTCACTCATTCATTCACTCACTCACTCACTCACCCACTCACTCATTCTCTCACTCACTCACTCACTCACTCACACTCACCCCCCCCCCCACACACACACACACATACACACACACACACACACACACACACACACACACACACACACACACCACACACACACACACTCACACACACACACACACACACACACACACACACAACATCTCTCCCCAGCACACACATCATTACACACTTAACCTTAATCACACAGAAACCCTTCCCACAACAAAAAATGTCTAGCCAGCCCTGTATGGAGCCTCTCTTGTTAAGACACTTTGGTCTCGGTGGTCCCCGGAGCCTGCAAGACGCCTGGGCCCGCCTTAAGATATGGAGGGGCAGCACAACAAGACGTTTAATAGGACCGTAACGAGGGTCAATGGACATTTAACCTTCGGGGAGGATTCTGACATCGGAGTCCTAGGAAGTCATGGGGAAAGGGGGGGAGGAGGGTCGAAGGAAGTTGAGAAGGAAGAGGAGGAGAGGGTTTTGGGGTGGGTGGGGGGATGGGGGGGTTAAGTGGGAGGAGAAGGGGAAGGATAGGGAGGAAGACGGAGGAGAAGGAGGGAGAAGGGGAAGAAGGAGAGGGAGAAACAAAGACTGGGGGAGGGGGAAATAGAAAGGGGTAAATAAAGCGAAAGAGAGATGACTTTAACAAACGAGGAAGACACAAAGAGACGAGCAAATGAATGAAAATAGGAGACAGAGAAAACACGACACGCGATCAGGGCTGCATGGAATTCCCCTCCCCCCTCATTTCCTCCTCCCACCCCACCCCCATCCACTCCCATTACCCCACCCCGAGCTAACCACCCCTGAACATGTACAATTTGTTCGTGCATTAACCATTCGAGTATT